>NC_092236.1:29541342-29574581 GCF_036320965.1 Panulirus ornatus
AATAATTCTGAAAGTAAAACCAAAAACTGAAAGAAAATTATCTGTTCTACTTAGCTTCTTAGACAGATAAGTTATGACAGAATATTTGTAATACAACCATTTATGTTTTGTGATACCACAGGTTGTTAATGTTCCCATGAATAGAAGACATTTTGGGTTTTGTGATACCACCTGTTAATAATGTTCATATGAATAGAGATGCTTTGCATTTTGTGATACCACAGGTTAATAATGTTCACATGAATAGAAGATACATCTGCAGATTCAGAGTATTAAACACTGATGCTCCTTTCAGCAATTATGTTTTAATATCAAGGAAGACATCATCTGACATTTCTTTTTTCTTTTTTTTGCTATTGGAGGGCTTTCATTCTGGACATTAATGTTTCATTGTCACCAAAATATAACTTCATCTAATGTTTTTAATTATATCTGTGGTAATGTAGTTTACAAAAACATGAATCTTGACTAGATACATTATTCACATTTGAATGTGTTCTTCAGTAGCAGGCATGTGATCTAGCCCAGTAGTCAAAATTCACAATGCAATTGTCATAATGGAATGTCATACACGAATTACCATAGGAAGAGAAAGTGACTGGTACAGTATCTGAGAACATGATCAAAACATGACTGTAAATAAGTTGCTGTTTAAGTCCTTAAAACATATATATATATATATATATATATATATATATATATATATATATATATATATATATATATATATATATATATATATATATATATATATAATATATATATATATATATATATATATATATATATATATATATATATATATATATATATATATATATATATATATATATATACATATATATATATATATATATATATATATATATATATATATATATATATATATATATATATATATATATATATATATATATATATATATATATATATATATATATATATATATATGTATATATATATATATATATATATATATATATATATATATATATATATATATGTATATATATATATATATATATATATATATATATATATATATATATATATATATATATATATATATATATATATATATATATATATATATATATATATATATATATATATATATATATACATATATATATATATATATGTATATATATATATATATATATACACATGTACATAATTCATACTGTCTGCCTTTATTCATTCCTATCGCCACCTCGCCACACATGAAATAGCAACCCCCTCCCCCTTCATGTGTGCGAGGTAGCGCCAGGAAAAGACAACAAAGCCTCCTTTTGTTCACTCTCAGTCACTCGCTGTCATGTAATAATGCACCGAAACCACAGCTCTCTTTCCACATCCAGGCCGCAAAGAACTTTCCATGGTTTACCCCAGACGCTTCACATGCCCTGGTTCAATCTATTAACAGCACGTCCACCTCGGTATACCACATCGTTCCAATTCACTCTATTTCTTGCACGCCTTTCACTCTCCTGCATGTTCAGGCCCCGATCACTCAAAATCATTTTCACTCCATCTTTCCACCTCCAATTTGGTAACCCACTTCTCCTCGATCCCTCCACCTCTGACACATATATCCTCTCAGTCAATCTTTCCTCACTCATTCTCTCCATGTGACAAAAACATTTCAAAACACCCTCATCTGCTGTCTCAGCCACACTCTTATTATTACCACACATCTCTCTTAACCTATTATTACTTACTCGATCAAACCACCTCACACCACATATTGTCCTCAAACATCTCATTTCCAGCACATCCACCTTTCTGCGCACAACTCCATCCATAGCCCACGCCTCGCAACCATACAACATTGTTGGAACCACTATTCCTTCAAACATACCCATTTTTACTTTCCGAGATAATGTTCTCGACTTCCACACATTCTTCAAGGCTCCCAGAATTTTCGCCCCCTCCCACATCCCACTGATTCACTTTCGCTTCCATGCTTCCATCCGCTGCCAAACCCACTCCCAGATATCTAAAACACTTCACTTCTCCAGATGTAATCCATTCAAACTTACCTTCCTTCTTTCACAACTTACCTTTCTTCTTCCACACACTTTACCAAAAACAGTCACCAGCTTCTACAGTTTCTCACATGAAAAAGCCACCAGCGCTGTATCATCATCGAACAACAACTGACTCACTTCCCAAGCTCTCTCATCCACAACAGACTGCATACTTGCCCCTCTTTCCAAAACTCTTGCATTTACCTCCCTAACAATCCCATCCATAAACAAATTAAACAACCATGGAGACATCACGAACCCTACCGCAAACCTACATTCACTGAGAACTATTCGCACACGTACACATGCCTTACATCCTCGATAAAAACTTTTCACTGCTTCTAACAACTTGCCTCCTACACCATATATTATTTATACCTTCCACAGAGCATCTGTATCAACTCTGACGTATGCAATCTCCAGATCCACAAATGCAACATACAAATCCATTTGCTTTTCTAAGAATTGCTCACATACATTCTTCAAAGCAAACACCTGATCCACACATCCTCTACCACTTCTAAACCCACACTGCTCTTCCCCAATCTGATGCTCTGTACCTGCCTTCACTCTCTCAATCAATACCCTCCCATATAATTTACCAAGAATACTCAAACTTATACCTCAATAATTTGAGCGCTCATCTTTGTCCCCTTTGCCTTTGTACAATGGCACTATGCAAGCATTCCGCCAATCCTCAGGCACCTTACCATAAATAACCTTACCAACCAGTCAACAATACAGTCACCCCTTTTTCGATAAATTCTACTGCAATACCATCCAAACCTGCTGCCTTGCCGGCTTTCATCTTCCGCAAAGCCTTTACTACCTATTCTCAGTTTACCGAATCATTTTCCCTAACCCTCTAACTTTGCATACCACCTCGACCAAAATACCTTATATCTGCCACTCCATCATCAAACACATTCAACAAACCTTCAAAATACTCACTCCATCTACTCATATCACCACTACTTGTTATCACCTCCGCATTAGCCCACTTCACTGAAGTTCCCTTTTATTCTCTTGTCTTACGCACTTTATTTACCTCCTTCCAAAACATCTTTTCATTCTCTCTAAAATTTAATGATACCCTCTCACCCCAACTCTCATCTCCCCTCTTTTCACCTCCTGCACCTTTCTCTTGACCTCTTGCCTCTTTCTTTTATACATCTCCAACTCATTTCCATTATATCCAAATGTCTCTCTCTCTCTCACTAATAATCTTACTTCTTCATCCCACCACTCACTACCCTTTCTAATCTGCCCACCCCCCACGCTTCTCATGCCACAAGTATCTTTTGCGCAAGCCATCACTGCTTCCCTAAATACATCCCACTCCTCCCACACTCCCCTTACCTACTTTGTTCTCAAATATTTCCATTGTGTACTCAGTCTCTCCTGGTACTTCCTCACACAATTGTCCTTCCCAAGCTCACATACTCTCACCACTCTCTTCACCCCAACATTCTCTCTTCTTTTGTTGAAAAACACTACAAATCTTCAACTTCGCCTCCACAAGATTATGATCAACATCCCTCCAGTTGCACCTCTCAGCACAATAACATCCAAAAGTCTCTCTTTCGCGCGCCTATCAATTAACACGTAATCCAATAACGCTCTCTGGCCATCTCTCCTACTTACATACATATACTTATGTATATCTCGCTTTTTCAACCAGGTATTCCCAATCACCAGTCCTTTTTCAGCACATAAATCTACAAGCTCTTCACCATTTCCATTTACAACACTGAAAACCCCTTATATGCTAATTATTCCATCAACTGCCAAGTTATTCACCTTTGCATTCAAATCAGCCATCACTATAACCCGATCTTGTGCATCAAAACAACTAACACACTCATTCAGCTGCTCCCAAAACATTTGCCTCTCATTATCTTTCTTCTCTTGCCCAGGTGCATATGCACCAATAATCACCCATCTCTCTCCATGAACTTTCAGTTTTACCTATATCAATCTAGAATTTACTTTCTTACACTCTATCACATACTCCCACAACTCCTGTTTCAGCAGTAGTGCTACTCCTTCCGATGCTCTTGTCCTCTCACTAACACGTGACTTTACTCCGTATACATTCCGAAACGACTCTTCCCATTTACCTTTGAACTTTATTTCACTGAGGGCCAAAATATCCAGGTTCCTTTCCTCAAACATACTATATATCTCTCCTTTTTTCTCATCTTGGTTACATCCACACGAATTTAGACACCCCAGTCTGAGCCTTCGAGGAGGATGAGCAGTGCCCGCGTGACTCCTTCTTCTGTTTCCCCTTTTAGAAAGTTAAAATACATGGAAGGGAGGGTTTCTGTTCCCCCGCTCCCGGTACCTTTAGTCGCCTTCTAAGACACGTGAGGAATGCTTGGAAGTATTCTTTCTCCCAAATCCCCAGGGATATATATATATATATATATATATATATATATATATATATATATATATATATATATATATATATATATAGAAGCTCAAGGGTAAAGGGGAAGAGTGGTTTGGAAATGTCTGGGGAGTGAAGTCAGGGGTTAGTGAGATACTCCTGAAACAGGAGTTGTGGGAGTATGTGATAGAATGTAAGAAAGTAAATTCTCGATTAATATGGGTAAAATTGAAAGTTGATGGAGAGAGGTGGGTGATTATTGGTGCATATGCACCTGGGCATGAGAAGAAAGATCATGAGAGGCAAGTGTTTTGGGAGCAGCTAAATGAGTGTGTTAGCGGTTTTGATGCACGAGACCGGGTTATAGTGATGGGTGATTTGAATGCAAAGGTGAGTAATGTGGCAGTTGAGGGAATAATTGGTATGCATGGGGTGTTCAGTGTTGTAAATGGAAATGGTGAAGAGCTTGTAGATTTATGTGCTGAAAAAGGACTGATGATTAGGAATACCTGGTTTAAAAAGCGAGATATACATAAGTATACTTATGTAAGTAGGAGAGATGGCCAGAGAGCGTTATTGGATTACGTGTTAATTGACAGGCGTGCAAAAGAGAGACTTCTGGATGTCAATGTGCTGAGAGGTGCAACTGGAGGGATGTCTGATCATTATCTTGTGGAGGCTAAGGTGAAGATTAGTATGGGTTTTCAGAAAAAAAGAGTGAACGTTGGGGTGAAGAAGGTGGTGAGAGTAAGTGAGCTTGAGAAGGAGACCTGTGTGAAGAAGTATCAGGAGA
Organism: Panulirus ornatus; assembly: GCF_036320965.1. Lineage (NCBI taxonomy): Eukaryota > Metazoa > Arthropoda > Malacostraca > Decapoda > Palinuridae > Panulirus > Panulirus ornatus. The sequence goes on from NC_092236.1 coordinate 29,546,561, forward strand.
GACTGTGTACAGAATGGAAAAAGGTGAGAACAATGGAAGTAAGGGGAGTGGGGGAGGAATGGGATGTATTTAGGGAATCAGTGATGGATTGCGCAAAAGATGCTTGTGGCATGAGAAGAGTGGGAGGTGGGCTGTTTAGAAAGGGTAGTGAGTGGTGGGATGAAGAAGTAAGAGTATTAGTGAAAGAGAAGAGAGAGGCATTTGGACGATTTTTGCAGGGAAAAAATGCAATTGAGTGGGAGAAGTATAAAAGAAAGAGACAGGAGGTCAAGAGAAAGGTGCAAGAGGTGAAAAAAAGGGCAAATGAGAGTTGGGGTGAGAGACTATCATTAAATTTTAGGGAGAATAAAAAGATGTTCTGGAAGGAGGTAAATAGGGTGCGTAAGACAAGGGAGCAAATGGGAACTTCAGTGAAGGGCGTAAATGGGGAGGTGATAACAAGTAGTGGTGATGTGAGAAGGAGATGGAATGAGTATTTTGAAGGTTTGTTGAATGTGTCTGATGACAGAGTGGCAGATATAGGGTGTTTGGGTCGAGGTGGTGTGCACAGTGAGAGGGTTAGGGAAAATGATTTGGTAAACAGAGAAGAGGTAGTAAAAGCTTTGCGGAAGATGAAAGCCGGCAAGGCAGCAGGTTTGGATGGTATTGCAGTGGAATTTATTAAAAAATGGGTGACTGTATTGTTGACTGGTTGGTAAGGTTATTTAATGCATGTATGACTCATGGTGAGGTGCCTGAGGATTGGCGGAATGCGTGCATAGTGCCATTGTACAAAGGCACAGGGGATAAGAGTGAGTGCTCTAATTACAGAGGTATAAGTTTGTTGAGTATTCCTGGTAAATTATATGGGAGGGTATTGATTGAGAGGGTGAAGGCATGTACAGAGCATCGGATTGGGGAAGAGCAGTGTGGTTTCAGAAGTGGTAGAGGATGTGTGGATCAGGTGTTTGCTTTGAAGAATGTATGTGAGAAATACTTAGAAAAGCAAATGGATTTGTATGTAGCATTTATGGATCTGGAGAAGGCATATGATAGAGTTGATAGAGATGCCCTGTGGAAGGTATTAAGAATATATGGTGTGGGAGGCAAGTTGTTGGAAGCAGTGAAAAGTTTTTATCGAGGATGTAAGGCATGTGTACGTGTAGGAAGAGAGGAAAGTGATTGGTTCTCAGTGAATGTAGGTTTGCGGCAAGGGTGTGTGATGTCTCCATGGTTGTTTAATTTGTTTATGGATGGGGTTGTTAGGGAGGTAAATGCAAGAGTCTTGGAAAGAGGGGCAAGTATGAAGTCTGTTGGGGATGAGAGAGCTTGGGAAGTGAGTCAGTTGTTGTTCGCTGATGATACAGCGCTGGTGGCGGATTCATGTGAGAAACTGCAGAAGCTGGTGACGGAGTTTGGTAAAGTGTGTGGAAGAAGAAAGTTAAGAGTAAATGTGAATAAGAGCAAGGTTATTAGGTACAGTAGGGTTGAGGGTCAAGTCAATTGGGAGGTGAGTTTGAATGGTGAAAAACTGGAGGAAGTGAAGTGTTTTAGATATCTGGGAGTGGATCTGTCAGCGGATGGAACCATGGAAGCGGAAGTGGATCATAGGGTGGGGGAGGGGGCGAAAATTTTGGGAGCCTTGAAAAATGTGTGGAAGTCGAGAACATTATCCCGGAAAGCAAAAATGGGTATGTTTGAAGGAATAGTAGTTCCAAAAATGTTGTATGGTTGCGAAGCGTGGGCTATGGATAGAGTTGTGCGCAGGAGGATGGATGTGCTGGAAATGAGATGTTTGAGGACAATGTGTGGTGTGAGGTGGTTTGATCGAGTAAGTAACGTAAGGGTAAGAGAGATGTGTGGAAATAAAAAGAGCGTGGTTGAGAGAGCAGAAGAGGGTGTTTTGAAATGGTTTGGGCACATGGAGAGAATGAGTGAGGAAAGATTGACCAAGAGGATATATGTGTCGGAGGTGGAGGGAACGAGGAGAAGAGGGAGACCAAATTGGAGGTGGAAAGATGGAGTGAAAAGGATTTTGTGTGATCGGGGCCTGAACATGCAGGAGGGTGAAAGGAGGGCAAGGAATAGAGTGAATTGGAGCGATGTGGTATACAGGGGTTGACGTGCTGTCAGTGGATTGAATCAAGGCATGTGAAGCGTCCGGGGTAAACCATGGAAAGCTGTGTAGGTATGTATATTTCCGTGTGTGGACGTGTGTATGTACATGTGTATGGGGGGGTTGGGCCATTTCTTTCGTCTGTTTCCTTGCGCTACCTCACAAACGCGGGAGACAGCGACAAAGTATAAAAAAAAAAAGAAAATTTATATATATATATTGGTGAGAGTAAGTGAGCTTGGGAAGGAGACCTGTGTGAGGAAGTACCAGGAGAGACTGAGTACAGAATGGAAAAAGGTGAGAACAATGGAAGTAAGGGGAGTGGGGGAGGAATGGGATGTATTTAGGGAATCAGTGATGGATTACGCAAAAGATGCTTGTGGCATGAGAAGAGTGGGAGGTGGGTTAATTAGAAAGGGTAGTGAATGGTGGGATGAAGAAGTAAGAGTATTAGTGAAAGAGAAGAGAGAGGCATTCCGACGATTTTTGCAGGGAAAAAATGCAATTGAATGGGAGATGTATAAAAGAAAGAGACAGGAGGTCAAGAGAAAGGTGCAAAGGTGAAAAAAAGTGACATGAAAGTTGGGGTGAGAGAGTATCATTAAATTTTAGGGAGAATAAAAAGATGTTCTGGAAGGAGGTAAATAAAGTGCGTAAGACAAGGGAGCAAATGGGAACTTCAGTGAAGGGCGCAAATGGGGAGGTGATAACAAGTAGTGGTGATGTGAGAAGGAGATGGAGTGAGTATTTTGAAGGTTTGTTGAATGTGTATGATGATAGAGTGGCAGATATACGGTGTTTTGGTCGAGGTGGTGTGCAAAGTGAGAGGGTTAGGGAAAATGATTTGGTAAACAGAGAAGAGGTAGTGAAAGCTTTGCGGAAGATGAAAGCCGGCAAAACAGCAGGTTTGGATGGTATTGCAGTGGGATTCATTAAAAAAGGAGGTGACTGTATTGTTGACTGGTTGGTAAGGTTATTTAATGTATGTATGACTCATGGTGAGGTGCCTGAGGATTGGCGCAATGCGTGCATAGTGCCATTGTACAAAGGCAAAGGGGATAAGAGTGAGTGCTCAAATTACAGAGGTATAAGTTTGTTGAGTATTCCTGGTAAATTACATGGGAGGGTATTGATTGAGAGGGTGAAGGCATGTACAGAGCATCAGATTGGGGAAGAGCAGTGTGGTTTCAGAAGTGGTAGAGGATGTGTGGATCAGGTGTTTGCTTTGAAGAATGTGTGTGAGAAATACTTAGAAAAGCAAATGGATTTGTATGTAGCATTTATGGATCTGGAGAAGGCATATGATAGAGTTGATAGAGATGCTCTGTGGAAGGTATTAAGAATATATGGTGTGGGAGGCAAGTTGTGAGAAGCAGTGAAAAGTTTTTATCGAGGATGTAAGGCATGTGTACCTGTAGGAAGAGAGGAAAGTGATTGGTTCTCAGTGAATGTATGTTTGCGGCAGGGATGTGTGATGTCTCCATGGTTGTTTAATTTGTTTATGGATGGGGTTGTTAGGGATGTGAATGCAAGAGTTTTGGAAAGAGGGGCAATTATGAAATCTGTTGGGGATGAGAGAGCTTGGGAAGTGAGTCAGTTGGTGTTCGCTGATGATACAGCGCTGGTGGCTGATTCATGTGAGAAACTGCAGAAGCTGGTGACTAAGTTTGGTAAAGTGTGTGAAAGAAGAAACTTAAAAGTAAATATGAATAAGAGCAAGGTTATTAGGTACAGTAGGGTTGAGGGTCAAGTCAATTGGGAGGTGAGTTTGAATGGAGAAAAACTTGAGGAAGTGAAGTTTTTTAGATGTCTGGGAGTGGATCTGGCAGCGGATGGAACCATGGAAGCGGAAGTGGATCATAGGGTGGGGGAGGGGGCGAAAATTCTGGGGGCCTTGAAGAATGTGTGGAAGTCGAGAACATTATCTCGGAAAGCAGAAATGGGTATGTTTGAAGGAATAGTGGTTCCAACAAAATTGTATGGTTGCGAGGCGTGGGCTATGGATAGAGTTGTGCGCAGGAGGATGGATGTGCTAGAAATGAGATGTTTGAGGACAATGTGTGGTGTGAGGTGGTTTGATCGAGTAAGTAACGTAAGGGTAAGAGAGATGTGTGGAAATAAAAAGAGCGTGGTTGAGAGAGCAGAAGAGGGTGTTTTGAAATGGTTTGGGCACATGGAGAGAATGAGTGAGGAAAGATTGACCAAGAGGATATATGTGTCGGAGGTGGAGGGAACGAGGAGAAGAGGGAGACCAAATAGGAGGTGGAAAGAGGGAGTGAAATAGATTTTTTGTTATCGGGGCCTGAACATGCAGGAGGGTGAAAGGAAGGCAAGGAATAGAGTGAACTGGAGCGATGTGGTATACCGGGGTTGACGTGCTGTCAGTGGATTGAATCAAGGCATGTGAAGCGTCTGGGGTAAACCATGGAAAGCTGTGTAGGTATTTATATCTGCGTGTGTGGACGTATGTATATACATGTGTATGGGGGTGGGTTGGGCCATTTCTTTCTTCTGTTTCCTTGCGCTACCTCGCAAACGCGGTAGACAGGGACAAAGTAAAAAAAAAAAAAAAAATATATATATATATATATATATATATATATATAAAATATATATATATATATATATATATATATATATATATATATATATATATATATATATATATATATATATATATATATATTCATTTATTTTGCTTTGTCGCTGTCTCCCGCGTTTGCGAGGTAGCGCAAGGAAACAGACGAAAGAAAGGGCCCAACCCACCCCCATACACAATGTATATACATACACTTCCACACACGCAACTATACAGACCTATATATCTCAATGTACACATATATATACACACAGAGACACATACATATATACCCATGCACACAATTCACACTGTCTGCCTTTATTCATTCCCATCGTCACCTCGCCACACATGGAACACAATCCCCCTCTCCCCTCATATGTGCGAGGTAGCACTAGGAAAAGACAACAAAGGCCCCATTCGTTCACACTCAGTCTTTAGCTGTCATGCAATAATGCCCGAAACCACAGCTCCCTTTTCACATCTAGGCCCCACACAACTTTTCCTGGTTTAACCCAGACGCTTCACATGCCCTGATTCAATCCACTAACAGCACGTCAACCCGGTATACCACATCGATCCAATTCACTCTATTCCTTACCCTCCTTTCACCCTCCTGCATGTTCAGGCCCCGATCACACAAAATCTTTTTCACTCCATCTTTCCACCTCCAATTTGGTCTCCCACTTCTCCTCGTTCCCTCCACCCCCGACATATATATCCTCTTGGTCAATCTTTCCTCACTCATTCTCTCCATGTGTCCAAACCATTTCAAAACACCTTCTTCTGCTCTCTCAACCACGCTCTTTTTATTTCCACACATCTCTCTTCCCTTGCTCTTGTCTTCTCACTAACCCCTGACTTTACTCCCAAGACATTTCCAAAGTACTCTTCTCCTTTACCCTTGAGCTTCGTTTCACTCAGAGCCAAAACATCAAGGTTCCTTTTCTCAAACATACTACCTATCTCTTCTTTTTTCACATCTTGGTTACATCCACACCCTTTTAGACACCCCAGTCTGAGCCTTGGAGGAGGATGAGCACTCCACGCGTGACTCCTTCTTCTGTTTCCCATTTTAGAAAGTTAAAAAATACAGTGAGGGGAGGATTTGTGACCCCCCGCTCCCGTCCCCTCTAGTCGCCTTCTACGACACGCGAGGAATGCGTGGGAAGTATTCTTTCACCCCTATCCCCAGGGATAATATATATATATATATATATATATATATATATATATATATATATATATATATATATATATATATATATATATATATATATATATATATATATATATATATATATATATATATATATACATATATATATATATACATATATATATATATATATATATATATATATATATATATATATATATATATATATATATATATATATATATATATATATATATATATATATATATATATATATATATATATATATATATATATGTATATATATATATATGTATATATATATATATATATATATATATATATATATATATACATATATATATATATATATATATACATACACATACGTAGGCACATATACACACACACACACATATACATATATATACATACGAAAAATGTAAGACACAATTTAGAAAACTGAAACTTCTAGCTTGAAAGGAAATGAAAAAATTAATGTCACATAATGGTTCAACCTCTGGCTATGGAAAAGGGAAATGTTTAATTTATTTACACAAACGTCAATAGCAGTTCTCATCAATTTAACCACTGTATCAATAAGCTTCAATGTCTAAGCTACATTTTTTCCAATTTCACTATTATCTTGTCAAAGCACCATGTATGAAATCTATCACTCCAGTAACACAACTATAAACATTTACTTCCCCTTTATATATATATATATATATATATATATATATATATATATATATATATATATATATATATATATATATATATATATATATATATATATATATATATATATATATATATATATATATATATATATATATATACACATATATATATATATATATATATATATATATATATATATATATATATATATATATATATATATATATATATATATATATATATATATATATATATATATATATATATATATATATATATATATATATATATATATATATATATATATATATATATAAAGGGGAAGTAAATGTTTATAGTTTTGTTACTGGAGTGATAGTTTTCATACATGGTGCTTTGACGAGAAAATAGTGAAATTGGAAAAAATGTAGCTTAGACATTGAAGCTTATTGATACAGTGGTTAAATTGATGAGAACTGCTATTGACGTTTGTGTAAATCATTTGTGTATCATCAGCGAACAACAACTGACTCACTTCCAAAGCTCTCTCATCCCCAACAGACTTCATACTTGCCCCTCTTTCCAAAACTCTTGCATTCACCTTCCTAACAACCCCATCCATAAACAAATTAAACAACCATGGAGACATCACACATCCCTGTCGCAAACTTACATTTACTGAGAACCAATCACTTTCCTCTCTTCCTACACGTACACATGCCTTACATCCTCGATAAAAACTTTTCACTGATTCTAACAACTTGCCTCCCACACCATATATTCTTAATACCTTCCACAGAGCATCTCTATCAACTCTATCATATGCTTTCTCCAGATCCATAAATGCTACATACAAATCCATTTGCTTTTCTAATTATTTCTCACATACATTCTTCAAAGCAAACACCTGATCCACACATCCTCTACCACTTCTGAAACCACTCTACCACTTCTGTAGAAGTAAGATTATTAGTGAAAGAGAAGAGAGAGGCATTTGGATGATTTTTGCAGGGAAAAAATGCAATTGAGTGGGAGATGTATAAAAGAAAGAGACAGGAGATCAAGAGAAAGGTGCAAGAGGTGAAAATGAGGGCAAATGAGAGTTGAGGTGAGAGAGTATCATTAAATTTTAGGGAGAATAAAAAGATGTTCTGGAAGGAGGTAAATAAAGTGCGTAAGACAAGGGAGCAAATGTGAACTTCAGTGAAGGGCGCTAATGGGGAGGTGATAACGAGTAGTGGTGATGTGAGAAGGGGATGGAGTGAGTATTTTGAAGGTTTGTTGAATGTGTTTGATGATAGACTGGCAGATATATGGTGTTTTGGTCGAGGTGGTGTGTAAAGTGAGAGGGTTAGGGAAAATGATTTGGTAAACAGAGAAGAGGTAGTAAAAGCTTTGCGGAAGATGAAAGCCGGCAAGGCAGCAGGTTTGGATGGTACTGCAGTGGAATTTATTAAAAAATTGGGTGACTGTATTGTTGACTGGTTGGTAAGGTTATTTAATGTATGTATGACTCATGGTGAGGTGCCTGAGGATTGGCGGAATGCGTACATAGTGCCATTGTACAAAGGCAAAGAGGATAAGAGTGAGTGCTCAAATTACAGAGGTATAAGTTTGTTGAGTATTCCTGGTAAATTATATGGGAGGGTGTTGATTGAGTGGGTGAAGGTATGTACAGAGCATCAGATTGGGGAAGAGCAGTGTGGTTTCAGAAGTGGTAGAGGATGTGTGGATCAGGTGTTTGCTTTGAAGAATGTATGTGAGAAATACTTAGAAAAGCAAATGGATTTGTATGTAGCATTTATGGATCTGGAGAAGGCATATGATAGAGTGGATAGAGATGCTCTGTGGAAGGTATTAAGAATATATGGTGTGGGAGGCAAGTTTTTAGAAGCAGTGAAAAGTTTTTATCGAGGATGTAAGGCATGTGTACGTGTAGGAAGAGAGGAAAGTGATTGGTTCTCAGTGAATGTAGGATTGCAGCAGGGGTGTGTGATGTCTCCATGGTTGTTTAATTTGTTTATGGATGGGGTTGTTAGGGAGGTGAATGCAAGAGTTTTGGAAAGAGGGGCAAGTATGAAGTCTGTTGGGGATGAGAGAGCTTGGGAAGTGAGTCAGTTGTTGTTCGTTGATGATACATCCTCACTAGTCTGACCAACATAAAATTTATCACTGCTTCCACAAGGTACTTTATAGATGCAACCAAGAGAATATCTGGTGAATTCCTGATTAAGATATTCTTTATAGTATTATTGTTGCTAGAGGCAACATTTACATTAAAGGATTTAAGCAACATGGGAAGCAAAGTGAAATTATTATTAAAGGGGACAACTAAAAGGTTCTTGGTGTAAATGGGAGGTTTGGGCTCAACTCTATAAAATGATTTCTTTGCTAAATTAAGGGATTTATCAATGAAGTATTTAGGGTACTTTAACTTAGATCCAATAGAATATATCTTCTCAAACTCATCATCAATAAACTCTTGACTGCAAATACGTAATGCCCTAAGTAACATAGATTGAAATGATGATAATTTAACTCTGTCATGTTGAGATGAGTAATAATGGATATATGAGCATACATTGATGGGTTTTCTGTATATGCTAAACTTAAACTTGTTTCCTTGGCTATGGATCATGCAATCTAAAAATGGTAACATACCATGATTTTCATTTTCTACATTAAATTTGATGGAAGGTACTAAATTGTCAAGTAAGGGGAGAAATATTTGTAAATTTTCATTTGTTGGCCAAACACAAAGAACATCATCTACATACCTAAACCAAATTGCATTAGAAGGTAAGATATCCTTTAGTAATTTTGTTTCAAAAAATTCCATATAAAGATTACTTAGTACAGGTGAAAGAGGGTTACCCATTGCCATACCAAATTTTTGATCATAATAATCTCCATTGAATTGAAATACAGTCTTTTATCCACAATTTTATCAGTTCAATGAAATTAGACTTTGAAACAGGTAAATGAATATCATCCAAGACATGAAATAAATATTCTAAAAGGTCGCAACTGGAACTTTAGTGAAAAGTGAGGAAACATGAAAGCTAACTAGTTTGAAATCAAAATTGATATTGATATTGTTTAGCTTGTTGACTAAATCTACATTTTCATGATATTAGAATTTAATACCTTACCCACTAAAGGGATTAATAAGGAGCCTAACCATTTTGCTAATTTATATGTGATGGAGCCTACTGAACTCACTATAGGTCTTGCTGGAAAATTTTGTTAATGTGTTTTGATAAGTCCATACATATATGGCAATGAAGGGGAGAAATATGACAAATTTTTGATAAGAGAAATGTTGCCTTTCAACAACAACTTCATGTCTTTATTGAAGTGAGAATTAACTGCTTCTAAGGGATTTTTACTAAGTTTAGAATATGTTGTGTTATCATTTAGAGCATTCATTTTAGATAAATTGTTACTTTTGTTTAATATCACAACAGTGCTAGCCTTATCTGCTTTAGATATATATGTATATATATATATATATATATATAATATATATATATATATATATATATATATATATATATATATATATATATATATATATATATATATATATATATACATATATATGTATGTATATATATGTATATGTATATATATATATATATACATATATATATATATATGTAAATATATATATATATATATATATATATATATATATATATATATATATATATATATATATATATATATATATATATATATATATATATATATATATATATATATATATATATATATATATATATATGTATATACATTTTGAAGGTTTGTTGAATGTGTTTGATGATAGAGTGGCAGATATAGGGTGTTTTGGTCGAGGTGGTGTGCACAGTGAGAGGGTTAGGGAAAATGATTTGGTAAACAGAGAAGAGGTAGTGAAAGCTTTGCGGAAGATGAAAGCCGGCAAGGCAGCAGGTTTGGATGGTATTGCAGTCGATTTTATTAAAAAAGGGCGTGACTGTATTGTTGACTTGTTGGTAAGGTTATTTAATGTATGTATGACTCATGGTGAGGTGCCTGAGGATTGGCGGAATGCGTGCATAGTGCCATTGTACAAAGGCAAAGAGGATAAGAGTGAGTGCTCAAATTACAGAGGTATAAGTTTGTTGAGTATTCCTGGTAAATTATATGGGAGGGTGTTGATTGAGTGGGTGAAGGTATGTACAGAGCATCAGATTGGGGAAGAGCAGTGTGGTTTCAGAAGTGGTAGAGGATGTGTGGATCAGGTGTTTGCTTTGAAGAATGTATGTGAGAAATACTTAGAAAAGCAAATGGATTTGTATGTAGCATTTATGGATCTGGAGAAGGCATATGATAGAGTGGATAGAGATGCTCTGTGGAAGGTATTAAGAATATATGGTGTGGGAGGCAAGTTTTTAGAAGCAGTGAAAAGTTTTTATCGAGGATGTAAGGCATGTGTACGTGTAGGAAGAGAGGAAAGTGATTGGTTCTCAGTGAATGTAGGTTTGCAGCAGGGGTGTGTGATGTCTCCATGGTTGTTTAATTTGTTTTTGGATGGGGTTGTTAGGGAGGTGAATGCAAGAGTTTTGGAAAGAGGGGCAAGTATGAAGTCTGTTGGGGATGAGAGAGCTTGGGAAGTGAGTCAGTTGTTGTTCGTTGATGATACATCCTCACTAGTCTGACCAACATAAAATTTATCACTGCTTCCACAAGGTACTTTATAGATGCAACCAAGAGAATATCTGGTGAATTCCTGATTAAGATATTCTTTATAGTATTGTTGTTGCTAGAGGCAACATTTACATTAAAGGATTTAAGCAACATGGGAAGCAAAGTGAAATTATTATTAAAGGGGACAACTAAAAGGTTCTTGGTGTAGATGGGAGGTTTGGGCTCAACTCTATAAAATGATTTCTTTGCTAAATTAAGGGATTTATCAATGAAGTATTTAGGGTACTTTAACTTAGATCCAATAGAATATATCTTCTCAAACTCATCATCAATAAACTCTTGACTGCAAATACGTAATGCCCTAAATAACATAGATTGAAATGATGATAATTTAACTCTGTCATGTTGAGATGAGTAATAATGGATATATGAGCATACATTGATGGGTTTTCTGTATATGCTAAACTTAAACTTGTTTCCTTGGCTATGGATCATGCAATCTAAAAATGGTAACATACCATGATTTTCATTTTCTACATTAAATTTGATGGAAGGTACTAAATTGTCAAGTAAGGGGAGAAATATTTGTAAATTTTCATTTGTTGGCCAAACACAAAGAACATCATCTACATACCTAAACCAAATTGCATTAGAAGGTAAGATATCCTTTAGTAATTTTGTTTAAAAAAATTTCATATAAAGATTACTTAGTACAGGTGAAAGAGGGTTACCCATTGCCATACCAAATTTTTGATCATAATAATCTCCATTGAATTGAAATACAGTCTTTTATCCACAATTTTATCAGTTCAATGAAATTAGACTTTGAAACAGGTAAATGAATATCATCCAAGACATGAAATAAATATTCTAAAAGGTCGCAACTGGAACTTTAGTGAAAAGTGAGGAAACATGAAAGCTAACTAGTTTGAAATCAAAATTGATATTGATATTGTTTAGCTTGTTGACTAAATCTACATTTTCATGATATTAGAATTTAATACCTTACTCACTAAAGGGCTTAATAAGAAGCCTAACCATTTTGCTAATTTATATGTGATGGAGCCTACTGAACTCACTATAGGTCTTGCTGGAAAATTTTGTTTATGTGTTTTGATAAGTCCATACATATATGGCAATGAAGGGGAGAAATATGACAAATTTTTGATAAGAGAAATGTTGCCTTTCAACAACAACTTCATTTCTTTATTGAAGTGAGAATTAACTGCTTCTAAGGGATTTTTACTAAGTTTAGAATATGTTGTGTTATCATTTAGATTATTTATTTTAGATAAATTGTTACTTTTGTTTAATATCACAACAGTGCTAGCCTTATCTGCTTTAGATATATATGTATATATATTTACATATATATATATATATATATATATATATATATATATATATATATATATATATATATATATATATATATATATATATATATATGTATATACATTTTGAAGGTTTGCTGAATGTGTTTGATGATAGAGTGGCAGATATAGGGTGTTTTGGTCGAGGTGGTATGCAAAGTGAGAGGGTTAGGGAAAATGATTTGGTAAACAGAGAAGAGGTAGTGAAAGCTTTGCGGAAGATGAAAGCCGGCAAGGCAGCAGGTTTGGATGGTATTGCAGTGGAATTTATTAAAAAAGGGGGTGACTGTATTGTTGACTGGTTGGTAAGGTTATTTAATGTATGTATGACTCATGGTGAGGTGCCTGAGGATTGGCGGAATGCGTGCATAGTGCCATTGTACAAAGGCAAAGGGGATAAGAGTGAGTGCTCAAATTACAGAGGTATAAGTTTGTTGAGTATTCCTGGTAAATCATATGGGAGGGTATTGATTGAGAGGGTGAAGGCATGTACAGAGCATCAGATTGGGGAAGAGCAGTGTGGTTTCAGAAGTGGTAGAGGATGTGTGGATCAGGTGTTTGCTTTGAAGAATGTATGTGAGAAATAATTAGAAAAGCAAATGGATTTGTATGTAGCATTTATGAATCTGGAGAAGGCATATGATAGAGCTGATAGAGATGCTCTGTGGAAGGTATTAAGAATATATGGTGTGGGAGGAAAGTTGTTAGAAGCAGTGAAAAGTTTTTATCGAGGATGTAAGGCATGTGTACGTGTAGGAAGAGAGGAAAGTGATTGGTTCTCAGTGAATGTTGTTTTGCGGCAGGGGTGTGTGATGTCTCCATGGTTGTTTAATTTGTTTATGGATGGGGTTGTTAGGGAGGTAAATGCAAGAGTTTTGGAAAGATGGGCAAGTATGAAGTCTCTTGGGGATGAGAGAGCTTGGGAAGTGAGACAGTTGTTGTTCGCTGATGATACAGCGCTGGTGGCTGATTCATGTGAGAAACTGCAGAAGCTGGTGACTGAGTTTGGTAAAGTGTGTGGAAGAAGAAAGTTAAGAGTAAATGTGAATAAGAGCAAGGTTATTAGGTACAGTAGGGTTGAGGGTGAAGTATATTGGGAGGTGAGTTTGAATGGAGAAAAACTGGAGGAAGTGAAGTGTTTTAGATATATGGGAGTGGATCTGGCAGCGGATGGAACCATGGAAGCGTAAGTGGGGGAGGGGGCGAAAATTCTGGGGGCCTTGAAGAATGTGTGGAAGTCGAGAACATTATCTCGGAAAGCAAAAATGGGTATGTTTGAAGGAATAGTGGTTCCAACAATGTTGTATGGTTGCGAGGCGTTGGCTATGGATAGAGTTGTGCGCAGGAGGATGGATGTGCTGGAAATGAGATTTTTGAGGACAATGTGTGGTGTGAGGTGGTTTGATCGAGTGAGTAACGTAAGGGTAAGAGAGATGTGTGGAAATAAAAAGAGCGTGATTGAGAGAGCAGAAGAGGGTGTTTTGAAGTGGTTTGGGCACATGGAGAGAATGAGTGAGGAAAGATTGACCAAGAGGATATATGTGTCGGAGGTGGAGGGAACGAGGAGAAGAGGGAGACCAAATTGGAGGTGGAAAGATGGAGTGAAAAAGATTTTGTGTGATCGGGGCCTGAACATGCAGGAGGGTGAAAGGAGGGCAAGGAATAGAGTGAATTGGGGCGATGTGGTATACCGGGGTTGACGTGCTGTCAGTGGATTGAATCAAGGCATGTGAAGCGTCTGGGGTAAACCATGGAAAGTTGTGTCGGTATGTATATTTGCGTGTGTGGACGTATGTATATACATGTGTATGGTGGGGGTTGGGCCATTTCTTTCGTCTGTTTCCTTGCGCTACCTCGCAAACGCGGGAGACAGCGACAAAGTATAATAAAAATAAAAAAAAAAAAAAAATATATATATATATATATATATATATATATATATATATATATATATATATATATATATACATATATATATATATATATATATATATATATATATATATATATATATATATATATATATATATATGTATATATATATATATATATATATATATATATATATATATATATATATATGTATATATATATATATATATATATATATATATATATATATATATATATATATATATATATATATATATATATTTTTTTTTTTTTTTTCTTTTTCATACTATTCGCCATTTCCCGCGATAGCGAGGTAGCGTCAAGAACAGAGGACCGGGCCTCTGAGGGAATATCCTCACCTGGCCCTCTTCTCTGTTCCTTCTTTTGGAAAAAAAAAAAAAAAAACGAGAGGGGAGGATTTCCAGCCCCCTGCTCCCTTCCCTTTTAGTCGCCTTCTACGACACGCAGGGAATAAGTGGGAAGTATTCCTTCTCCCCTATCCCCAGAGATAATATATATATATATATATATATATATATATATATATATATATATATATATATATATATATATATATATATATATATATATATATATATATATATATATATATATATATATATATATATATATATATATATATATATATATATATATATATATATATATATATATATATATATATGTATATATATATATATATATATATATATATATATATATATATATATATATATATATTTATATATATATATATATATATATATATATATATATATATATATGTATATAATTTATTTATTATAGTTTGTCGCTGTCTCCCGCATTAACGAGGTAGAACAAGTAAACAGACGATGAAATGGCGCAACCCACCTACATACCCATGTATATACAAACACTTCCACACACGCACATATACATACCTATACTCTCAACGTACATATATATATACACACTCACATATATACATATCCACACATGTACATAATTTATACTGTCTGCCCTTATTCCTTCCCGTCGCCACACCGCCACACATGAAATGATATCCCCTCCCCTTGCATGTGCGCGAGGTAGCGCTAGGAAAAGGCAACAAAGGCCCCATTCGTTCACAGTCAGTCTCTAGTTGTCATATATAATGCAGCGAAACCACAACTTCCTTTCCACATCCAGGCCACACTGAACTTTCCATGTTTTACCCCAGACGCTTCACATGCACAGATTCAATCCATTGATAGCACGTCGACCCCGGTATACCGCGTCGTTCTAATTCACTCTATTCCTTGCCCGCCTTTCAGCCTCTTGTATGTTCAGGCCCCGATCACTCAAAGTCTTTTTCACTCCATCTTTCCACTTCCAATCTGGTCTCCCACTTCTCCTCGTTCCCCCCACCTCTGACACATATATCCTCTTTGTCAATTTTTCCTCACTCATTCTCTCCATTTGACTAAACCATTTCAAAACACCCTCTGCTGGTCTCTCAACAACACTCTCTCCATTACCACACATCTCTCTTACCCTTTCATTACTTACTCAGTCAAACCACCTCACACCACATATTGTCCTTAAACATCTCATTTCCAGCATATCCACCCTCCTCCCCAAAACTCTATCTATAGTCCACGCCTCGCAACCATATAACATTGTCGGAACCAGTATTCCTTCAAACATATCCATTTTCGATTTCCAAGATAATGTTCTCGACTTCTACACATTTTTCAAACTCCAAGAAATTTCGGCCCCTCCCCCACATTATGATTCACTTCCGCTTTCATGGTTCCCTCCGCTGCCAAATCCCCTCCCAGATATCTAAAACACTTCACTCCCTCCAGTTTTTCTCCATTCAAACTTACCTCCCAAACGACTTGTCCCACAACCCTACTGTACCCAATAACCTTGCCTTTATTCACATTTACTCTCAGCTTTCTTCTTTCACACACTTTACCAAACTCAGTCACCACCTTCTGCAGTTTCGCACATGAATCAGCCACTAGCGCTGTATCATCAGCGAACAACAACTGACTCACTTCCCAAGCTCTCTCATTCACAACAGACTGCATACTTGCCCCTCTTTGCAAAACTCTTGCATTCACCTCTCTAACAATCCCATCAATAACAAATTTAACAATCATGGAGGCATCAAGCACCCTTGCCGCAAACCTACATTCACTGAGAACCAATCACTTTCCTCTCTTCCTACTCGTACACATGCCTTACATCCTTGATAAAAACTTTTCACTGCTTCTAGCAACTTACGTCTCACACCATATATTTTGAATACCTTCTACATAGCATATCTATCAACTCTATCATGTGTCTTCTCCAGATCCATAAATGCTACTCACAAATCCATTTGCTTTTCTAATTATTTCTCACATACATTCTTCAAAGCAAACACCTGATCCACACATACTCTACCACTTCTGAAACCACACAGCTCTTCCCCAATCTGATGCTCTGTACATGCCTTCACCGTCTCAATCAATACCCTCCCAGATAATTTCCCATGAGTACTCAACAAACTTATGCCTCTGTAATTTGAGCACTCACTCTTATCCCCTTTGCCTTTACACAATGGCACTATCCAAGTATTCCGCCAATCCTCAGGCACCGCACCATGAGTCATACATACGTTAAATAACCTTATCAACCAGTCAACAATACACTGACCCCATCTTTTAATAAATTCCACTGAAATGCCATCGAAACCCGCTGCCTTGCCGGTTTCTTCTTCCGCAAAGCTTTTACTTCCTCCTCTCAGTTTACCAAATCATTCTTCCTAACCCTCTCACTTTGCAAACCCCCTCGACCAAAACACCCTATATATGCTACTCTATCATCAAACACAATCAACAAACCTTCAAAATACTCACTCGATCTTGTTCTCACATCACCGATACTTGTTGTCATCTTCCCATTTGCCCCCTTCACTGATGTTCCCATTTGTTTCCTCTGTCTTACGCGATTTATTTCCCTCCTTCCAAAACATCTTTTTATTCTCCTTAGAATTCAATGATTCTTTCTCACACAAACTCTCATATGACCTCTTTTTCACCTCCGGCACCTTTCTCTTGACCTACTGCCTGTTTCTTTTATACATCTCCCAGTCATTTGCATTATTTCTCTGCAACAATCGTAGGAATGCCTCTCTCTTCTCTTTCACTAATAATCCTACCTCTTCATCTCACCATAGATACATAGATAGATACATAGATGTTTATACTTCGTCGGTCTCCCGCGTTAACGAGGTAGCGCAGGGAAACAGACGAAAGAATGACCCAACCCACCCACATACAGATGTATATACAACACGTCCACACACGCACATATACATACCTACACATTTCAACATTTACATATATTTACATACAAAGACATATACATATATACACATGTACTTAATTCATACTTTCTGCCTTTGTTCATATTCGCCGCCACCCCGCCACACATGAGATGACAACCCCCTTTCTCGCATTTGCGCGAGGTAGTGCTAGGAAAAGACAACAAAGGCCACACTCGTTCACACTCAGTCTCTAGCTGTCATGGATAATGCCCCACAAAACTTTCCATGGTTTACCCCAGACGCTTCACGTGCCCTAGATCAATGTATTGATAGCAGGTCGACCCCAGAACACCACATCCCTCCAATTCACTCTATTCATTGCACACTTTTCACTCTCCTGCATGTTCAGTCCCCGATCGATCAAAACCTTTTTTACTCCATCTTTCCACCTCCAATTTGGTCTTCCATTCACCTCGTACCATCCACCTCTGGAACATACATCCCCTTTGTCAATCTTTCCTCACTCATTCTCTCTGTGTGATCAAACCATTTCAAAATACCCTCTTCTGCTCTTTCCACCAAACTTTTTCTATTACCACACATCTCTCTTACCCTTTCATTACTTACTCGATCATACCACCTCACACCACATATTGTCATCAAACATCTCATTTCCAACACATCCACCCTCCTCCGCACAACTCTATCTATATCCCACGCCTCAGAACCATATAACATTTTTGGAACCAGTATTCCTTCAAACATACCCATTTTTGCTTTCCGAGATAATGTTCTCGCCTTCCACACATTTTCAACGCTCCCAGAACTTTCGCCCCTTTCCCACCCTGTGACGCACTTCCGCTTCCAAGGATCGATCCGCTTCCAAATCCACTCCCAGATATCTAAAACACTTCACTTCCTAACTTTTTTCTCAATTCAGACTTACCTCCCAATTGACTTGTCCCTCAACCCTACTGTAAGTAATGAAATTGCTCTTATTCACATTTACTCTCAGCTCTCTCCCTTCACGACAGACTGCATACTTACCCCTCTCTCCAAACCTCTTGCATTCACCTCCCAAAGAATCCCATTCATAAACAAATTAAACAACCATGTAGACATCACGCACCCCTGCCGCATACCGACATTCACTGAGAATCAGTCACTTTCCTCTCTTCCTACTAGTTCACATGCCTTACATCTTCGATAGAAACTTTTCACTGCTTCTGACAACTTTCCTCCCACACCACATGTTATTAATGCCTTCCACAGAGCATCTCTATCAACTCTATCATATGCCTTCTCCAGATACATAAATGCTACATACAAATCCATTTGCTTTTCTAAGTATTTCTCACATACATTCTTCAAAGCAAACACCTAATCCACACATCCTCAACCACTTCTGAAACCACACTGCTCTTCCCCAGTCTGATGCTCTGTACATGCCTTCACCCTCTCAGTCAATACCCTCCCATATGATTTCCCAGGAATATTCAAGAAACTTATACCTCTGTAATTTGAGCACTCACCTTTATCCCCTTTGCATTTGTACAATGGTACTATATATGCATTCCGCCAATCCTCAGGCACCTCTCCATTAGTCATACTTACATTATGTATCCTCACCAACCATTCAAGAACGGAATCACCTACTCTTTTAATAGATTACACTGTAATGAAATCCAAACCCGCCGTATTGCCGGCTTTCATCTTGCGCAAAGCTTTCACTATCTCTTCTCTGTTTACCAAATTATTCTCCCTAACCCTCTTACTTTGCACACCACCTCGACCAAAACACCCTATATCTACCACTCTATCATGTAACACATGTAGCAAACTTTCAAAATGCTCACTCCATATCCTTCTCAGAGGAACATTACTTGTTATTACCTCCCCATTAACCCCTTTCTCCGATCTACCCATTTGTTCTCCTGTCTTACACACTTTATTTACCTCCTTCTAAAACATCTTTTTATTCTCCCTAAAATTTATATATATATATATATATATATATATATATATATATATATATATAT
This sequence comes from Panulirus ornatus, assembly GCF_036320965.1. NCBI lineage: Eukaryota > Metazoa > Arthropoda > Malacostraca > Decapoda > Palinuridae > Panulirus > Panulirus ornatus. The sequence goes on from NC_092236.1 coordinate 29,566,312, forward strand.
ATATATATATATATATATATATATATATTTGGAAAGGATCACAATTTTGCGCGTGATCAAGATATTCCTATGAGTCCACGGGGAAAATGAAACACGAAAAGTTTCCAAGTGCACTTTCGTGTAGTAATCACATCATCAGGGGAGACACAAGAGAGAAATATAACAGTCAGTTGATACACATCGATGAGACGAAGCTAGGACGCCATGTGGCAAACATGTGATTGTCCAAAACATGCAACGAGCGTTCATAAACTTATCATTTTACACATCTTTTCAACAATAAAGTTATCTAATTTATATAGACCATCACTAATATTATTAAGATTATAATTCTTTGTGTATTTAATGATAGAAGATTCAATGATATTCATGTTGGTAATAGCGTTAGAGTTAATAACTGAGAAGGCGTTACTGCAGTCAATACAATGATCATAGTTTTTAACATGATTAAACAAGGCATTTGATTCTTGTCCCATTCTTATACTATATTTATGTTGCTTAAGTCTAACAGAAAGATCCTTACTAGTCTGACGAACATAAAATTTATCACAGCTTCCACAAGGTACTTTATAGATGCAACCAAGAGAATATCTGGTGAATTCCTGATTAAGATATTCGTTGCTAGAGGCAACATTTACATTAAAGGATTTAAGCAACATGGGAAGCAAAGTGAAATTATTATTAAAGGGGACAACTAAAAGGTTCTTGGTGTCAATAGGAGGTTTGGGCTCAACTCTATAAAATGATTTCTTTGCTAAATTAAGGGATTTATCAATGAAGTATTTAGGGTACTTTAACTTAGATCCAATAGAATATATCTTCTCACACTCATCATCAATAAACTCTGGACTGCAAAAATGCGTAAGGAACATAGATTGAAATGATGATAATTTAACTCTGTCATGGTGAGATGAGTAATAATGGATATATGAGCATACATTGGTGGGTTGTCTGTATATGCTAAACTTAAACTTGTTTCCTTGTCTATGGATCATGCAATCTAAAAATGGTAACATACCATTACTTTCATTTTCTACAGTAAATTTGATGGAAGGTACTAAATTGTTAAGTAAGGAGAGAAATACTTGTAGATTTTCATTTGTTGGCCAAACACAAAGAACATCATCTACATACCTAAACCAAATTGCATTAGACGGTAAGATATCCTTTAGTAATTTTGTTTAAAAAAATTCCATACAAAGATTACTTAGTACGGGTGAAAGAGGGTTACCCATTGCCATACGAAATTTTTGAGCATAATAGTCTCCATTAAATTGAAATACAAAGTCTTTCATACACAATTATATCAGTTCAATGAAATTAGACTTTGAAACGGGACAAGAATCAAATGCCTTGTTTAATTATGTTAAAAAGTATGATCATTGTATTGAATGGAATAACGCCTTCTCAGTTATTAACTCTAACTCTATTACCAAGAGAAATATCATTTAAACTTCCATCATTAAATACAAAAAGAATTATATTCTTAATATTAGTGATGGTGTATACAAATTAGATAACTTTATTGTTGAAGAGATTTGTAAAATGATAAGTTTATGAACGCTCGTTGTATGTTTTGAACAATCACATGTTTACCAAATATCGTCCCAGCTTCGTCTCTTCGATGTATATCAACTGACTGTTATATTTCTCTCTTGTGTCTCCCCTGATGATGTGATTATCACACGAAAGTGCACTTGGGAACTTTTCGTGTTTCATTTTTCCCGTGGACTCATAGGAATATATATATATATATATATATATATATATATATATATATATATATATATATATATATATATATATATATATATATATATATATATATATATATATATATATATATATATATATATATATATATATATATATATATATATATATATATATATATATATATATATATATATATATATATATTTTTTTTTTTTTTTTTATACCTCATCGCTGTCTCCCGCGGTTGCGAGGTAGCGCAAGGAAACAGACGAAAGAAATGGCCCAACCCCCCCAATACACATGTACATACACATGTCCACACACGCAAATATACATACCTACACAGCTTTCCATGGTTTACCCCGGACGCTTCACATGCCTTGATTCAATCCACTGACAGCACGTCAACCCCTGTATACCACATCGCTCCAATTCACTCTATTCCTTGCCCTCCTTTCACCCTCCTGCATGTTCAGGCCCCGATCACACAAAATCCTTTTCACTCCATCTTTCCACCTCCAATTTGGTCTCCCTCTTCTCCTCGTTCCCTCCACCTCCGACACATATATCCACTTGGTCAATCTTTCCTCACTCATTCTCTCCATGTGCCCAAACCATTTCAAAACACCCTCTTCTGCTCTCTCAACCACGCTCTTTTTATTTCCACACATCTCTCTTACCCTTACGTTACTTACTCGATCAAACCACCTCACACCACACATTGTCCTCAAACATCTCATTTCCAGCACATCCATCCTCCTGCGCACAACTCTATCCATAGCCCACGCCTCGCAACCATACAACATTGTTGGAACCACTATTCCTTCAAACATACCCATTTTTGCTTTCCGAGATAATGTTCTCGACTTCCACACATTTTTCAAGGCTCCCAAAATTTTCGCCCCCTCCCCCACCCTATGATCCACTTCCGCTTCCATGGTTCCATCCGCTGACAGATCCACTCCCAGATATCTAAAACACTTCACTTCCTCCAGTTTTTCTCCATTCAAACTCACCTCCCAATTGACTTGACCCTCAACCCTACTGTACCTAATAACCTTGCTCTTATTCACATTTACTCTTAACTTTCTTCTTCCACACACTTTACCAAACTCCGTCACCAGCTTCTGCAGTTTCTCACATGAATCCGCCACCAGCGCTGTATCATCAGCGAACAACAACTGACTCACTTCCCAAGCTCTCTCATCCCCAACAGACTTCATACTTGCCCCTCTTTCCAAGACTCTTGCATTTACCTCCCTAACAACCCCATCCATAAACAAATTAAACAACCATGGAGACATCACACACCCCTGCCGCAAACCTACATTCACTGAGAACCAATCACTTTCCTCTCTTCCTACACGTACACATGCCTTACATCCTCGATATATATATATATATATATATATATATATATATATATATATATATATATATATATATATATATATATATATATATATATATATATATATATATATATATATATATATATATATATATATATATATATATATATATATATACATATATGCATATATATATATATATATATATATCTTATATTTATTTTGCTTTGTCGCTGTCTCCCGCGTTTGCGAGGTAGCGCAAGGGAACAGACGAAAGAAATGGCCCAACCCACCCCAATACACATGTATATAAATACACGTCCACACGCGAAAATATACGTACCTATACATCTTAATGTACACGTATATATACACACACAGACACATACATATATACCCATGCACACAGTTCACACTGTCTGCCTTTCTTAATTCCCATCGCCACCTCGCCACACATGGAATACCATCCCCCTCCCCCCTCATGTGTGCGAGGTAGCGCTAGGAAAATACAACAAAGGCCCCATTCTTTCACACTCAGTCTCTAGCTGTCATGCAATAATGCCCGAAACCACAGCTCCCTTTCCACATCCAGGCCCCACACAACTTACCATGGTTTACCCCAGACACCTCACATGCCCTGATTCAATCCACTGACAGCACGTCAACCCGGTATACCACATCGATCCAATTCACTCTATTCCTTGCACGCCTTTCACCCTCCTGCATGTTCAGGCCCCGATCACTCAAAATCTTTTCCACTCCATCTTTCCACCTCCAATTTGGTGTCCCACTTCTCGTTCCCTCCACCTCCGACACATATATCCTCTTGGTCAATCTTTCCTCACTCATTCTCTCCATGTGCCCAAACAATTTCAAAAAACCCTTTTCTGCTCTCTCAACCAAGCTCTTTTCATTTCCACGCATCTCTCTTACCCTTACATTACTGACTTGATCAAACCACCTCACCACACATTGTCCTCAAACGTCTCATTTCCAGCAAATCCGCCCTCCTGCGCACAACTCTATCCATAGCCCACGCCTCGCAACCATACAACATTGTTGGAACTACTATTCATTCAAACATACCCATTTTTGCTTTCAGAGATAATGTTCTTGACTTCCACACATTATTCAAGACTCCCAGGATTTTCGCCCCCTCCCCCACCCTATGATTCACTTCCGCTTCCATGGTTCCATTCGCTGCCAGATCCACTCCCATATATCTAAAACACTTCACTTCCTCCAGTTTTTCTCCATTTAAACTTACCTCCCACTTGACTTGACCCTCAACCCTACTGTACCTAATAACCTTGCTCTTATTCACGTTTACTCTTAACTTTCTTCTTTCACACACTTTACCAAACTCAGTCACCAGCTTCTGCAGTTTCTCACATGAATCAGCCACCAGCGCTGTATCATCAGCGAACAACAACTGACTCACTTCCCAAGCTCTCTCATCCCCAACAGACTTCATACTTGCCCCTCTTTCCAAATCTCTTGCATTCACCTCCCTAACAACCCCATCCATAAACAAATTAAACAACCATCGAGACATCACACACCCCTGCCGCAAACCTACATTCACTGAGAACCAATCACTTTCCTCTCTTCCTACACGTACACATGCCTTACATCCTCGATAAAAACTTTTCACTGCTTCTAGCAACTTGCCTCACACACCATATATTCTTAATACCTTCCACAGAGTATCTCTATCAACTCTATCATATACTTTCTCCAGATCCATAAATGCTACATACAAATCCATTTGCTTTTCTAAGTATTTCTCACATACATTTTTCAAAGCAAACACCTGATCCACACATCCCCTACCACTTCTGAAACCACACTGCTCTTCCCCAATCTGATGCTCTGTACATGCCTTCACCCTCTCAATCAATACCCTACCATATAATTTACCAGGAATACTCAACAAACTTATACCTCTGCAATCTGAGCACTCACACTTATCCCCTTTGCCTTTGTACAATGGCACTATGCACGCATTCCGCCAATCCTCAGGCACCTCACCATGAGTCATACATACATTAAATAACCTTACCAATTAGTCAACAATACAGTCACCCCCTTTTTTAATAGATTCCACTGCAATACCATCCAAACCTGCTGCCTAGCAGGCTTTCATCTTCCGCAAAGCTTTTACTACCTCTTCTCTGGTTACCAAATCATTTTCCCTAACCTTCTCACTTTGCACATCATCTCGACCAAAACAGCCTATATATGCCACTCTATCATCAAACACATTCAACAAACCTTCAAAATACTCACTCCATCTTCTCACATCACCACTACTTGTTATCACCTCCCCATTAGCGCCCTTCACTGAAGTTCCCATTTGCTCCCTTGTCTTACGCACTTTATTTACCTCCTTCCAGAACATCTTTTTATTCTCCCTATAATTTAATGATACTCTCTCATCCCATCTCTCATTTGCCCTCTTTTTCACCTCTTGCACCTTTCACTTGACCTCCTTTCTCTTTCTTTTATACATCTCCCACTCAATTGCATTTTTTCCCTGCAAAAATTGTCCAAATGCCTCTCTCTTCTCTTTCACTAATAATCTTACTTCTTCATCCCATCACTCACATCAACCCACCTCCCACGCTTCTCATGCCACAAGCATCTTTTGCGCACTCCTTCACTGATTCCCTAAATACATCCCATTCCTCCCCCACTCCCCTTACTTCCATTGTTCTCACCTTTTTCCATTCTGTACTCAGTCTCTCCTGGTACTTCCTTACACAAGTCTCCTTCCCAAGCTCACTTACTCTCACCACCCTCTTCACCCCAACATTCACTATGCTTTTCTGAAAACCCCGACAAATCTTCACCTTTGCCTCCACAAGATAATGATCAGACATCCCTCCAGTTGCACCTCTCAGCACATTAACATCCAAAAGTGTCTCTCTCTCTCCTCTCTCTCTCTCTCTCTCTCTCTCTCTCTCTTTATATATATATATATATATATATATATATATATATATATATATATATATATATATATATATATATATATATATATATATATATATATATATATATATATATATATATATATATATATATATATATATATATATATATATAAACAAATATATATATATATTATTATTATAATTATTTTGCTTTGTCGCTGTCTCCCGCGTTTGCGAGGTAGCGCAAGGAAACAGACGAAAAAAAAAGGCCCAACCCACCCACATACACATGTATATACATACACTTCCACACACGCAAATATACATATCTATCCATCTCAATGTACACATATATATACCCACAGAGACATATACATATATACACATGTACATAATTCATACTGTCTGCCTTTATTTATTCCCATCGCCACCTCTCCACACATGGAATAACATCCCCCTCCCTCTTCATATGTGCGAGGTAGCGCTAGGAAAAGACAACAAAGGCCCCATTCGTTTACACTCAGTCTGTAGTTGTTATGTAATAATGCCCGAAACCACAGCTCCCGTTCCACATCCTGGTCCGACCGAACTTTCCATGGTTTGGAATGGAATGGATGATGATAGAAAAGTCCCTTCCGAGGAGGGGCGGGAAAGGAGAGAGGGGGAAAGAGCAAGAAATTGTTAGAGGAAGTGAATTTTAGTGGGAGGAAAAGGGCCAGGGCTTAACCCAGCTGGCATTGGAAAAAATATGCTAATAAGAGCGGAGGCCAAGGTTTTATTGATTTATTTATAATCCTTTTTTTTTCCCTCGTTTTATCTATTTCTATTTCTTTTAGTTTTTTATATTTCTATATTCTTTTTTTCTTTTTGATATGAGGAGATGGATCATATCTCTGACTGATGGACACTGATTTTACCAAGGCGTTCCCTGCACAGACTTAGCAGTAAGATCTATAGAGGTTTTTAGTTTTTTGATATATTGGCACTGGATGTTGTCCAGGTTGTATACAGAACATGTTACCTGGGTGGTGTATTCCAAGGAGATTGTTGAAGTTATCAATCCAGTGAGTATGATGTATTTGAAATCGCTCTACTTGTCTTTCAGTTTCCTCCAGTAGATGTTTAGAGGAGGGATTCGTGCTCTCTCGTGAAGTTCTGTGTTCCTGATGAACTCGTGCCATTTGATGTTAAAAACCCAACGTAGAGCTTTGTTCTGAGTGATGTGGAGTGCACGGATGTTGGATTTGGCTCCGAGTTCGAGAGCTGAAGGGGCGTATGTGATAAGAGGTTGTGTATCATGATGTTTGTAAAGGTGCAATTTGGTTTTGAATTGCGCCTCTCTGAATATATACAATTTTGCGAGCTCCGCTCTCCCAATAGCCACTCTAAAACTAGACTGTATATGTTGGCTCATTCTCAGGTATTCATCATAGTTTAGGCCCAGAACAATGTTGGTGTTTGAGATGGGAATGGGTACCTGTCGGTGTACACGGGAGTGTAGATAGATATTAGTTATGTTGTATCTCTGACGTACATTAAAGTAGGATATGTTGGATTTTGCAGGATTTGTTTTAATCCTCCATTTTAACTCCCAGAGCGAAACGTGGTCAATTTTCTGTTGGGCTCTATTGATTAAGTGTGTAAGGATTCTGGCTCTGATTAGCTGTGTGACATCATCTGCATATTGGAGAATGATGGAGTCCGGGTGTATCGGATTGGGAAGATCATTTGTGTAGAGTGTGGAGAGAGTGGGGGCCAGCACGGAGCCTTGGGGTACACCGGCATTAAGGAAGAAGTAGTTTGAGTAAGTGTTTCTGTATTTGATTCGGGTTCTGTTGCTAAGATAGTTAGAGAGAAGCTTAATGGTGGGGCGTGGGAGTTGGAATTGGGTTGTGCTTTGTTTATACTCATCATCGTGCCACACGGTGCTCAAGGCTTTTTTTCAATATCTTGTGATTTAGTGCGGTCATTTTTGCGTGTCCGCGTGTTGTTTCTTATGTAGTTTTAATGATGTTAGTCCATCTTGTGTGGAGCGATGTTGGTGTGAAAGCCAAACTGTTTAGTGTGAGAGTAGGTTGTTGTTTGTGAGGGGGTTGTCTAAAGTCTGTGTTTATGATCTTTCAAAAGTTTCCCAGTGGGACTCAAGTAGGCTGATGGGTCTGTATTCATGGGGTCTCTGGTGATTTGTTTGGGGTTTGGGAATCATTGTTGGTTGTTGCTGTTTTGCAGGCCTCGGGGAATAGCCGGAGGCTAGTGCCTCGTTTGA
>NC_092236.1:29574681-29584681 GCF_036320965.1 Panulirus ornatus
TAAATACCTTCACCCTCTCCATCAATACCCTGTCATATAATATACCAGGAATATTCAACAAACTTATACATCTGTAATTTGAGCACTCACTCTTATCCCCTTTGCCTTTTTACAATGGCACTATGCACGCATTCCGCCAATACTCAGGCACCTCACCATGAGTCATACATACATTAAATAACTTTACCAACCAGTCAACCATACAGTCACCCCCTTTTTTAATAAATTCCACTGCAATAACATCCAAACCTGCTGCCTTTCCGGCTTTCATCATCCGCAAAGCTTTTAATACCTCTTCTATGTTTACCAAATCATTTTTCCTAACCCTCTCACTTTGCACACCACCTAGACCAAAATACCCTATATCTACCACTCTATTATCAAACACATTCAACAAACCTTGAAAATACTCACTCCATCTCCTTCTCACATCACCACTACTTCTTGTCACCTCCCATTAGCCCCCTTCACTGAAGTTCCTATTCGCTCCATTGTCTTACGCACTTTGTTTACATCCTTCCAAAACATCTTTTTATTCTCCCTAAAATTTAATGATACTTTCTCACCCCAACTCTCATTTGCCCACTTTTTCACCTCTTGCACCTTTCTCTTGATCTCCTTCCTCTTTCTTTTATGCATCTCCCACTCATTTGCATTTCTTCCCTGCAAAAATTGTCCAAATGCTTCTCTCTTCTCTTTCACTAATAATCTTACCTCTTTATCCCACCACTCACTACCCTTCTAATCAACCCACCTCCCACGCTTCTCATGCCGCAAGCATCTTTTGCGCAAGCAATCACTGCTTCCCTAAATACATTCCATTATTCACCCACTACCCTTAACTCCTATGTTCTCACCTTTTTCCATTTTGTACTCAGTCCCTCCTGGTACTTCCTCACACAATTCTCCTTCCCAAGCTCACTTACTCTCACCATTGTCTTCATCCCAACATTCTCTCTTCTTTTCTGAAAACCTCTGCAAATCTTCACCTTCGCATCCACAATATAATGATCAGACATCCCTACAGTTGCACCTCCCAGCACATTAACATCCAAAAGTTTCTCTTTCGCGCGCCTATCAATTAATACGTAATCCAATAACGCTCTCTGGCCATCTCTCCTACTTATATACGTATACTTATGGATATCTCTCTTTTTAAAAAAACCAGGTATTCCCAATCACCAGTATTTTTTCAGCACATAAACCTACAAGCTCTTCACCATTTCTATTTACAACACTGAACACCCCATGTATACCAATTATTCCCTCAACTGCCACATTACTCACCTTTGCATTCAAATTACCCACAACTATAACCCAGTCTCGTGCATGAAAACCACTAACAAACTCATTCAGCTGCTCCTAGAACACTTGCCCCTCATGATATTTCTTCTCATGTCAAGGTGCATATGAACCAATAATCACCCATCTCTCACCATCAACTTTCAGTTTTACCCATGTCAATGTAGAATTTATACCTGGGGATAGGGGAGAAAGAATACTTCCCACGCATTCCTCACGTGTCGTAAAAGGCGAGTAAAGTGGACGGTAGCGGTGGGCTAGAAACCCTCCCCTCATTATATTTTAAATTTTTAAAATGGGAAACAGAAGAAGGAGTCACCCGGGGAGTGCTCATCCTCCTCGAAGGCTCAGATTGGGGTGTCTAGATGTGTGTGGATGTAACAAACATGAGAAAAAAGGAGAGATAGGTAGCATGTTTAAGGAAGGGAACCTGGATATTTTGGCTCTGAGTGAGACGAAGTTCAAGGGTAAAGGGGAAGAGTGTTTTGGGAATGTCTTGGGAGTAAAGTTAGGGTTTGGTGAGACGACAACAGGAAGGGAAGGAGCAGCAATGCTCATGAAACAGGAGTGGTGGGAATATGTGATAGAGTGTAAGAATGTAAATTCTAATTTCTAGGAAATATATATATATATATTTATATATATATATATATATATATATATATATATATATATATATATATATATATATATATTTTTTTTTTTTTTTGCTTTCTCGTTGTCTCCCGCATTTGCGAGGTAGCGCAATGAAACAGACGAAAGAAATGGCCCAACCCACCCCCATACACATATATATACATACTCGTCCACACACGCAAATATACATACCTACACAGCTTTCCATGATTTACCCCAGACGCTTCACATGCCCTGATTCAATCCACTGACAGCACGTCGAACCCCGGTATACCACATCGATCCAATTACTCTATTCCTTGCCCGCCTTTCACCCTGCTGCATGTTCAGGTCCCCGATCACTCAAAATCTTTCTCACTCCATCTTTCCACCTCCATTCTGGTCTCCCACTTCTCCTCGTTCCCTCCACCTCTGACACATATATCCTCTTGGTCAATCTTTCCTCACTCATTCTCTCCATGTGCCCAAACCATTTCAAAACACCCTCTTCTGCTCTCTCTCAACCACGCTCTTTTTATTTCCACACATCTCTCTTACCCTTACTTTACTTACTCGATCAAACCACCTCACACCACATATTATCGTCAAACATCTCATTTCCATCACATCCACCATACTGCGCACAACTCTATCCATAGCCTACGCCTCGCAGCCATACAACATTGTTGGGACCACTTTTCCTTCAAACATACCCATTTTTGCTTTCCGAGATAATGATCTCGACAACTACACATTTTTCAATGCTTCCAGAATTTTCGCCCCTTCCCCCACCTTATGATTCACCTCCGCTTCCATGGTGCCATCCGCTGCCAAATCCACTCACAGATATCTAAAACACTTCACTTCCGCCTGTTTTTCTCCATTCAAACTTACCTCACAATTGACTTGACCCTCAACCCTATTTTACCTAATAACCTTGCTCTTATTCACATTTACTCTTAACTTTCTTCTTTCACACACTTTACCAAACTCAGTCACCAGCTTCTGCGGTTTCCTACTTGAATCAACCACCAGCGATGTATTATCAGCGAACAACAACTGACTCACTTCCCAAGCTCTCTCATCCACAACAGACTGCATACTTGCCCCTCTTTCCAAAACTCTTGCATTCACCTCCCTAACAAACCCATCCATAAGCAAATTAAACAACCATGGAGACATCACACACCCCTACCGCAAACATACATTCACTGAGAACCAATCACTTTCCTCTCTTCCTACACGCACACATGCCTTACGTCCTCGATAAAAACTTTTCACTGCTTCTAACAACTTGCCCCCCACGCCATATATTCTTAATACCTTCTACAGAGCATTTCTATGAACTCTATCACATGCCTTCTCCCGATCCATGCTACATACAAATCCACTTGCTTTTCTAAGTATTTCTCACGTACATTCTTCAAAGCAAACACCTGATCCACACATCCTCTGCCACTTCTGAAACCACACTGCTCTTCCCCAATCTGATGCTCTGTAAATGCCTTCACCCTCTCCATCAATACCCTGCCATATAATATACCAGGAATACTCAACAAACTTATACATCTGTAATTTGAGCACTCACTCTTATCCCCTTTGCCTTTGTACGATGGCACTATGCACGCATTTCGCCAATCCTCAGGCACCTCACCATGAGTCATAAAGGCATTGAATAACCTTACCAACCAGTCAACAATACAGTCACCCCCTTTTTTAATAAATTCCACTGCAATAACATCCAAACCTGCTGCCTTGCCGGCTTTCATCATCCGCAAAGCTTTTACTACCTCTTCTATGTTTACCAAATCATTTTTCCTAACCCTCTCACTTTGCACACCACCTAGACCAAAACACTCTATATCTACCACTCTATTATCAAACACATTCAACAAACCTTGAAAATACTCACTCCATCTCCTTCTCACATCACCACTACTTCTTGTCACCTCCCATTAGCCCCCTTCACTGAAGTTCCTATTCGCTCCATTGTCTTACGCACTTTGTTTACATCCTTCCAAAACATCTTTTTATTCTCCCTAAAATTTAATGATACTTTCTCACCCCAACTCTCATTTGACCTCTTTTTCACCTCTTACACCTTTCTCTTGACCTCCTGTCTCTTTCTTTTATACATCTCCCACTCATTTGCATTTCTTCCCTGCAAAAATTGTCCAAATGCTTCTCTCTTCTCTTTCACTAATAATCTTACCTCTTCATCCCACCACTCACTACCCTTTCTAATCAACCCACCTCCCACGCTTCTCATGCCGCAAGCATCTTTTGCGCAAGCAATCACTGCTTCCCTAAATACATTCCATTATTCACCCACTACCCTTAACTCCTTTGTTCTCACCTTCTTCCATTTTGTACTCAGTCCCTCCTGGTACTTCCTCACACAAGTCTCCTTCCCAAGCTCACTTACTCTCACCATTCTCTTCATCCCAACATTCTCTCTTCTTTTCTGAAAACCTCTACAAATCTTCACCTTCGCATCCACAATATAATGATCAGACATCCCTACAGTTGCACCTCCCAGCACATTAACATCCAAAAGTTTCTCTTTCGCGCGCCTATCAATTAACACGTAATCCAATAACGCTCTCTGGCCATCTCTCCTACTTATATACGTATACTTATGGATATCTCTCTTTTTAAAAAAACCAGGTATTCCCAATCACCAGTCCTTTTTCAGAACATAAACATACAAGCTCTTCATTTCTATTTACAACACTGAACACCCCATGTATACCAATTATTCCCTCAACTGCCACATTACTCACCTTTGCATTCAAATTACCCACAACTATAACCCAGTCTCGTGTATGAAAACCACTAACAAACTCATTCAGCTGCTCCTAGAACACTTGCCCCTTATGATATTTCTTCTCATGTCAAGGTGCATATGAACCAATAATCACCCATCTCTCACCATCAACTTTCAGTTTTACCCATGTCAATGTAGAATTTATACCTGGGGATAGGGGAGAAAGAATACTTCCCACGCATTCCTCACGTGTCGTAGAAGGCGAGTAAAGTGGACGGTAGCGGTGGGTAGAAACCCTTCCCTCATTATATTTTAACTTTCTAAAATGGGAAACAGAAGAAGGAGTCACGCGGGGAGTGCTCATCCTCCTCGAAGGCTCAGATTGGGGTGTCTAGATGTCTGTGGATGTAACAAACATGAGAAAAAAGGAGAGATAGGTAGTATGTTTAAGGAAAGGGAACCTGGATATTTTGGCTCTGAGTGAGACGAAGTTCAAGGGTAAAGGGGAAGAGTGGTTTGTGAATGTCTTGGGAGTAAAGTTAGGGGTTGGTGAGACGACAACAGGAAGGGAAGGAGCAGCAATGCTCATGAAACAGGAGTGGTGGGAATATGTGATAGAGTGTAAGAATGTAAATTCTATTTTCTAGGAAATATATATATATATATATATATATATATATATATATATATATATATATATATATATATATATATACATCTTTCTTTTTTTGTTTTTGCTTTCTCGCTGTCTCCCGCATTTGCGAGGTAGCGCAAGGAAACAGACGAAAGAAATGGCCCAACCCACCCCCATACACATATATATACATACACGTCCACACACGCAAATATACATACCTACACAGCTTTCCATGATTTACCCCAGACGCTTCACATGCCCTGATTCAATCCACTGACAGCACGTCAACCCCGGTATACCAAATCGATCCAATTTACTCTATTCCTTGCCCTCCTTTCACCCTCCTGCATGTTCAGGCCCCGATCACACAAAATCTTTTTCACTCCATCTTTCCACCTCCAATCTGGTCTCCCACTTCTCCTCGTTCCCTCCACCTCTGACACATATATCCTCTTGGTCAATCTTTCCTCACTCATTCTCTCCATGTGCCAAAACCATTTCAAAATACCCTCTTCTGGTCTCTCTCAACCACGCTCTTTTTATTTCCACACATCTCTCTTACCCTTACGTTACTTACTCGATCCAACCACCTCACACCACACATTGTCCTCAAACATCTCATTTCCAGCACATCCATCCTCCTGCGCACAACTCTATCCATAGCCCACGCCTCGCAACCATACAACATTGTTGGAACCACTATTCCTTCAAACATACCCATTTTTGCTTTCCGAGATAATGTTCTCGACTTCCACACATTCTTCAAGGCTCCCAGAATTTTCGCCCCCTCCCCCACACTATGATCCACTTCCGCTTCCATGGTTCCATCCGCTGCCAGATCCACTCCCAGATATCTAAAACACTTTATTTCCTCCGGTTTTTCTCCATTCAAACTTACCTCCCAATTGACTTGACCCTCAACCCTACTGTACCTAATTACCTTGCTCTTATTCACATTTACTCTTAACTTTCTTCTTTCACACACTTTACCAAACTCAGTCACCAGCTTCTGCAGTTTCGCACATGAATCAGCCACCAGCGCTGTATCATCAGCGAACAACAACTGACTCACTTCCCAAGCTCTCTCATCCACAACAAACTGCATACTTGCCCCTCTTTCCAAAACTCTTGCATTCACCTCCCTAACACCCCCATCCATAAACAAATTAAACAACCATGGAGACATCTCACACCCCTGCCGCAAACTTATTTTCACTGAGAAACAATCACTTTCCTTTCTTCCTACATGTACATATGCCATGCATCCTCGATAAAAACTTTTCACTGCTTCTAACAACTTGCCTCCCACACCATGTATTCTTAATACCTTCCACAGAGCATCTCTATCAACTGTATCATATACCTTCTCCAGATCCATAAATGCTACATACAAATCCATTTGTTTTTCTAAGTATTTCTCACATACATTCTTCAAAGCAAACACCTGATCCACATATCCTCTACCACTTCTGAAACCACATTGCTCTTCCCAAATCTTATGCTCTGTACATGCTTTCACCCTCTCAATCAAGACCCTCCCATATCATTTACCAGGAATAATCAACAAACTTATTTATTGGGAGGTCAATTGGGAGGTGAGTTTGAATGGAGAAAAACTGCAGGAAGTGAAGTGTTTTAGATATCTGGGAGTGGATCTGGCAGCGGATGGAACCATGGAAGCGGAAGTGGATCATAGTTTGGGGGAGGGGGCGAAAATTCTGGGGGCCTTGAAGAATGTATGGAAGTCGAGAACATTATCTCGGAAAGCAAAAATGGGTATGTTTGAAGGAATAGTGGTTCCAACAATGTTGTATGGTTGCGAGGCGTGGGCTATGGATAGAGTTGTGCGCAGGAGGATGGATGTGCTGGAAATGAGATGTTTGAGGACAATGTGTGGTGTGAGGTGGTTTGATCGGGTGAGTAACGTAAGCGTAAGAGAGATGTGTGGAAATAAAAAGAGCGTGGTTGAGAGAGCAGAAGAGGGTGTTTTGAAGTGGTTTGGGCACATGGAGAGGATGAGTGAGGAAAGATTGACCAAGAGGATATATGTGTCGGAGGTGGAGGGAACGAGGAGAAGAGGGAGACCAAATTGGAGGTGGAAAGATGGAGTGAAAAAGATTTTGTGTGATCGGGGCCTGAACATGCAGGAGGGTGAAAGGAGGGCAAGGAATAGAGTGAATTGGAGCGATGTGGTATACCGGGGTTGACGTGCTGTCAGTGGATTGAATCAAGGCATGTGAAGCGTCTGGGTTAAACCATGGAAAGCTGTGTATTTATGTATATTTGCGTGTGTGGACGTATGTATATACATGTGTATGGAGGTGGGTTGGGCCATTTCTTTCGTCTGTTTCCTTGCGCTACCTCGCAAACGCGGGATACAGCGACAAAGTATAATAATAATAATAATAATAATAATAATAATCATTTACCAGGAATACGCAACAAACTTATACCTCTGTAATTTGAGCACTCACTCTTATCCCCTTTGCCTTTGTACAATGGCTCTATGCACGTATTCCGCCAATCCTCAGGCACCTCACCATGAGTCATACATACATTAAATAACCTTACCAACCAGTCAACAATAGAGTCACCCTCTTTTTTAATAGATTCCACTGCAATACCATCCAAACCTACTGCCTTGCCGGCTTTCATCTTCCGCAAAGTTGATGACCTTTTAGAATATTTACTTGATGTCTTGGATGATATTAATTTACCTGCTTCAAAGCCTAATTTCATTGAACTGATAAAATTGTGTATAAAAGACTGTGTATTTTAATTTAATGGAGATTATTATGCTCAAAAATTTGGTATGGCAATGGGTAATCCTCTTTCACCTTTACTAAGTGATCTTTATATGGAATTTTTTGAAACAAAATTACTAAAGGATATCTTACCTTCTAATGCAATTTGGTTTAGGTATGTAGATGATGTTCTTTGTGTTTGGCCAACAAATGAAAATTTAGAAATATTTCTCCCCTTACTTAACAATTTAGTACCTTCCATCAAATTTACTGTAGAAAATGAGAATAATGGTATGTTACCATTTTCAGATTGCATGGTTCATAGACAAGGAAACATGTTTAAGTTTAGCATATACAGAAAACCCACCAATGTATGCTAATATATCCATTATTACTCATCTCAACATGACAGAGTCAAATTATCATCATTTCAATCTATGTTCCTAAGGGCATTACGTATTTGCAGTCCAGAGTTTATTGATGAGGAGCTTGAGAAGATATATTCCATTGGATCTAAGTTAAAGTACCCTAGATCTTTCATTGATAAATCCCTTAAGTTAGCAAAGAAATCATTTTATAGAGCTAAGCCCAGACCTCCCATTGACACCAAGAATCTTTTAGTTCTCCCTTTTAATAATAATTTCACTTTGCTTCCCATGTTGCTTAAATCCTTTAATGTAAATGTTGCCTTTAGCAACAAAAATACTATAAAGAATATCTTAATCAGGAATTCACCAGAACATTCGCTTGGTTGCATCTATAAAGTTCCTTGTGGAAACTGTGATAAATTTTATGTTGGTCAGACTGGTAAGGATCTTTCTCTTAGACTTAAGCAACATAAACATAGTATAAGAACGGGACAAGAATAAATTCCCTTGTTTAATCATGGTAAGACTAAGAACATTGTATTGACTGGAGTAACGCCATCTCAGTTATCAACTCTATTACCAAGAGAAATATCATTGAATCTTCTATTATTAAATACACAAAGAATTATAATCTTAATATTAGTGATGGTCTATACAAATTAAGTAGATTTATTGTTGATAAGATTTGTAAAATGATAAGTTTATGGAAGCTCGTTGTATGTTTTGGACAATCACATATTTACCAAATGGCGTCCTAGCTTCGTCTCTTCGATGCATATCAACTGACTGTTTTATTTCTCTCTTGTGTCTCCCCTGATGATGTGATTATTACACGAAAGTGCACTTGGGAACATTTCGTGTTTCATTTTCCCCGTGGACTCATAGGAATATATATTTAGATATATTTATTTTGCTTTGTCGCTGTCTCCCGCGTTAGCGAGGTAGCGAAAGGAAACAGACGAAAGAATGGCACACACATATACATGATTCATACTGTCTGCCTTTATTTGTTCCCATCGCCACCTCACCACACATGGAATAACAACCTCCTCCCCTCTTGTGTGCGATGTGGCACTAGGAAAAGACACCAAAGGCCCCATTCATTCACACTTAGTCTCTAGCTGTCATGTAATAATGCACCAAAACCACAGATCCCTTTCCATATTCAGGCCCCACACAACTTTCCATGGTTTACCCCAGACGCTTCACATGCCCTGGTTCAATCCATTGACAGCACGTCGACCCCGGTATGCCACATCGTTGCAATTAACTTTATTCCTTGCACGCCTTTCACCCTCCTGCATGTTCAGGCCACGATCACTCAAAATCTTTTTCATTCCATCCTTCCACCTCCAATTTGGTCTCCCACTTCTCGTTCCCTCCACCTCTGACATATATATCTTCTTGGTCAATCTTTCCTCACTCATTCTTTCCATGTGACCAAACCATTTCAAAACACACTCTTCTGCTTTCTCAACCACACTCTTTTTATTTCCACACATCTCTCTTACCCTTACATTACTTACTCGATCAAACCACCTCACACCACATATTGTCCTCAAACATC
>NC_092236.1:29589681-29592181 GCF_036320965.1 Panulirus ornatus
GAGACTGAGTGTGAACGAATGAGGCCTTTGGTATCTTTTCCTAGCGCTACATCGGACACATGGGGGGGGAGGGGGTTGTTATTCCATGTGTGGCGAGGTGGCGATGGGAACAAATAAAGGCAGACAGTATGAATTATGTACATATGTATATATGTATATGTCTGTGTGTGTATATATATGTGTACGTTGTGATGTATAGGTATGTATATTTGCGTGTGTGGACGTGTATGTGTATACATGTGTATGTGGGCGGGTTGGGCCATTTCTTTCTCTGTTTCCTTGCGCTGCCTCGCTAACGCGGGAGACATCGACAAAGCAAAATAGATAAATAAATAGATAAATATATATATATATATATATATATATATATATATATATATATATATATATATATATATATATATATATATATATATATATATATATATATATATGTATATATATATACATATATATATATATATATATATATATATATATATATATATATATATATATATATTTATATATATATATATACACACACAGACACATACATATATATCCATGCACACAATTCACACTGTCTCCCCTATTCATTCCCATCGCCACCTCCCCACACATGGAATAACCATCCCCCTCCCCCCTCAGTGTGCGAGTAGCACTAGGAAAAGACAACAAAGGCCCATTCGTTCACACTCAGTCTCCCCCCCCCCGCTGTCACGCAATAATGCCCGAAACCACAGCTCCCTTCCACATCCCAGCCCCACACAACTTTCCATGGTTTACCCCAGATGCTTCACATGCCCGATTCAATCCACTGACAGCACGTTAACCCCGGTATACCACATCGATCCAATTCACTCTATTCCTTGCCCGCCTTTCACCCTCCTGCATGTTCAGGCCCCGATCACACAAAATCTTTTTCACTCCATCTTTCCACCTCCAATTTGGTCTCCCACTTCTCCTCGTTCCCTCCACCTCCGACACATATATCCTCTTGGTCTATCTTTCCCTCACTCATTCTCTCCATGTGACCAAACCATTTCAAAACACCCTCTTCTGCTCTCTCAACCACGCTCTTTTTATTTCCACACATCTCTCTTACCCTTACGTTACTTACTCGATCAAACCACCTCACACCACACATTGTCCTCAAACATCTCATTTCCAGCACCTCCATCCTCCTGCGCACAACTCTATCCATAGCCCACGCCTCGCAACCATACAACATTGTTGGAACCACTATTCCTTCAAACATACCCATTTTTGCTTTCCGAGATAATGTTCTCGACTTCCACACATTTTTCAAGGCTCCCAAAATTTTCGCCCCCTCCCCCACCCTATATAATACAAACCTCCAATAGCTAGAATCGAACACGGGACCCTTGTGCAAGAGGTGGATATGCTGACCGCTAGGTTATGGTCTTGGTTAATATGAAATGACTATTCTAACACTATATACTCGAATACCCTTCTCCTCACGTTGGTGAGCAACGGGTCTATACCGGTCATTTACCAACAGGGCTACAGGGGTCCAGGGTTAGATCCTGGCTGTTGGAGGTTTGTATGTTCTATGAAGGTGAGCGTTCCTATGCACTATGTTCGTATTCATATACCTCCGTATTGTACAGTTATGTTCCGGAAAATGCTATCTGCTGCATATGGCAATGGGTGACACTCTTTCACCTGTACTAAGTAATCTTTATATGAAATTTTTTTAAGCAAAATTACCAAAGGATATCTTACCTTCTAATGCTACTTGGTTTAGGTATGTAGATGTTGTTCATTATGTTTGGCCAACGAATGAAAATTTACAAACATTTCCCCCAATATTTATCAGATTGCATGATCCATAGGCAAGGAAACAAGTTTATGTTTAGAATATACAGAAAACCTGCCAAAGTATTGTCATACATCCGTTATTACTCATCTCAACAGGACACAGTTAAATTATTATCATTTTAGTCTATATCCTTTAGGGCATTACGTATTTACAGTCCAAAGTATATTGATGATCAGTTTGAGAAAATATATTCTATTGGATCTAAGTTAAAGCACCCTATATCTTTCACTGATAGATACCTTGATTTAGCAAAGAAATCCCTTTATAGAGTTGAGCCCAAACCTCCCATTGCCACGAAGAATATTTTAGTTCTCCCTTTGATTAATGATTGTACTTTACTTCCCATGTTGCTTAATTCCGTTCATGCAAATGTTGCCTTCAGGAAAAATAATACCTTAAAGAATCTTAATCAGGAATTCACCAGAAAATTGCCCTGGGTAAATCTATAAAGTGCCAAGTAGAAATTGTGATAAGTTTTTTGTTGGGCAGACTGGTAAGGATATTCCTGTTAGACTTAAGAAACATAACCACAGTATAAGAACGGGACAAGAATCAAATGCCTTGTTTGATTACGTTAAAAACTATGATCATTTTGTTTACTAAAGCAATGTCATCTCAGTTATTAACTGTATCTCTATTACCAAGAGAATTATCTTTGAATCTTTTATTATTGAA
>NC_092236.1:29594681-29603994 GCF_036320965.1 Panulirus ornatus
GGAGAAAGAATACTTCCCACGTATTCCCTGCGTGTCGTAGAAGGCGACTAAAAGGGGAGGGAGCGGGTGGCTGGAAATCCTCCCCTCTCGTTTTTTGTTTTTTTTTCAATTTTCCAAAAGAAGGAACAGAGAAGGGGGGCCAGGTGAGGATATTCCCTCAAAGGCCCAGTCCTCTGTTCTTAACGCTACCTCGCTAATGCGGGAAATGGCGAATAGTATGAAAGAAAGAAGATATATATATATATATGTGAGAAACTGCAGAAGCTGGTGACTGAGTTTGGTAAAGTGTGTGGAAGAAGAAAGTTAAGAGTAAATGTGAATAAGAGCAAGGTTATTAGGTACAGTAGGGTTGAGGGTCAAGTCAATTGGGAGGTGAGTTTGAATGGAGAAAAACTGGAGGAAGTGAAGTGTTTTAGATATCTGGGAGTGGATCTGGCAGCGGATGGAACCATGGAAGCGGAAGTGGATCATAGGGTGGGGGAGGGGGCGAAAATTCTGGGGGCCTTGAAGAATGTGTGGAAGTCGAGAACATTATCTCGGAAAGCAAAAATGGGTATGTTTGAAGGAATAGTGGTTCCAACAATGTTGTATTGTTGCGAGGCGTGGGCTATGGATAGAGTTGTGCGCAGGAGGATGGATGTGCTGGAAATGAGATGTTTGAGGACAATGTGAGGTGTGAGGTGGTTTGATCGAGTGAGTAACGTAAGGGTAAGAGAGATGTGTGGAAATATAAAGAGCGTGGTTGAGAGAGCAGAAGAGGGTGTTTTGAAGTGGTTTGGGCACATGGAGAGGATGAGTGAGGAAAGATTGACCAAGAGGATATATGTGTCGGAGGTGGAGGGAACGAGGAGAAGAGGGAGACCAAATTGGAGGTGGAAAGATGGAGTGAAAAAGATTTTGTGTGATCGGGGTCTGAACATGCAGGAGGGTGAAAGGAGGGCAAGGAATAGAGTGAATTGGAGCGATGTGGTATACCGGGGTTGACGTGCTGTCAGTGGATTGAATCAAGGCATGTGAAGCGTCTGGGGTAAGCCATGGAAAGCTGTGTAGGTATGTATACTTGCGTGTGTGGACGTATGTATATACATGTTTATGGGGGGGGTTGGGCCATTTCTTTCGTCTGTTTCCTTGCGCTACCTCGCAAACGCGGGAGACAGCGACAAAGTATAAAAAAAAAAACATATGTATATATATATATATATATATATATATATATATATATATATATATATATATATATATATATATATATATATATATATATATATGTATATATATATATATATCCCTGGGGATAGGAGAGTAAAAATACTTCCAACGCATTCCTCATGTGTCGTAGAAGGCGACTAAAGGGGATGGGAGAGGGGGGCAAGAAATCCTCCCCTCCTAGTATTTTAACTTTCTAAAAGTAGAAACAGAAGAAGCAGTCACCCGGGGAGTGCTCATCCTCCTCGAATGCTCAGACTGGGGTGTCTAAATGTGTGTGGATGTAACGAAGATGAGAAAAAAGGAGAGATATTTAGTACGTTTGAGCAAAGGAACCTGGATGTTTTAAGTCCGAGTGAAACGAAGCTCAAGGGTAAACGGGGAAGAGTGGTTCAGGAACATCTTTAGAGTAAAGACAGGGGTTAGGTAGAAGACTAGAGCAAGGGAAGGAGTAGCACTACTCCTGAAACAGGAATGGTGGGAGTATGTGATAGAGTGTAAGATAGTAAACTCTAGATTGGTATGGGGAAAACTGAAAGTTGATAGAGAGAGGTGGGTGATTATTGGTGCATATGCACCTGGGCATGAGAAGAAAGATCAAGAGAGGCAAGTGTTTTGGGAGCAGCTGAATGAGTGTGTTAGTGGTTTTGATGCACGAGACCGGGTTATAGTGATGGGTGATTTGAATGCAAAGGTGAGTAATGGGGTGGTTGAGGGAATGACTGGTATATATATTGGGTGTTCAGTGTTGTAAATGGAAATGGTGAAGAGCTTGTACATTTATGTGCTGAAAAAGGACTGATGATTGGGAATATATGGTTTGAAAAGAGAGACATACATAGGTATACGTATGTAAGTAGGAAGATGCCCAGAGAGCGTTATTTGATTACCTGTTAACTGAGGGGTGCGAAAGAGAGACTTTTGGATGTTAATATGCTAAGAGGTGCAACCAGAGGGATGTCTGATCATTATCTTGTGGAGGCTAAGGTGAAGATTTCTATAGGTTTTCAGAAAAGAAGAGAGAATGTTGGGGTGAAGAGAATGGTGAGAGTAAGTTAGCTTGGGAAGGAGACTTGTGTGAGGAAGTGCCAGGAGTGACTGAGTACAGAATTGAAAAAGGTGAGAACAAAGAAGGTAAGGGGAGTGGGGGAGGAATTGGATGTATTTAGGGAAGCAGTGATGGCTTGCGCAAAAGATATTTGTGGCATGAGAAGCGGGGGAGGTTGGCAGATTAGAAAGGGTAGTGAGCGGTGGGATGAAAAAGTAAGATTATTAGTGAAAGAGAAAAGAGAGGCATTTGGTCGATTTTTGAAAGGAAATAATGGAAATGAGTGGGAGATGTATAAAAGAAAGAAGCTGGAGGTCAAGAGAAAGGTGCAAGAGGTGAAAAATAGTGCAAATGAGAGAAGGTGTGAGAGAGTGTCATTCAATCTTAGGGAGAGTAAAAATATGTTTTGGTAGGAGGTAAATAAAGTGCGTAAGACAAGTGAGCAAATGGGAACTTCAGTGAAGGGGGCTAATGGGGAGGTGATAACAAACAGTGGTGATGTGAGAAGGAGATGGAGTGAGCATTTTGAAGGTTTGTTGAATATGTTTGATGATAGAGTGGCAGATATAGGGTGTTTTTGTCGAAATGGTGTGCAAAGTGAGAGGGTAAGGAAAATTATTTAGTAAACAGAGAAGAGGAAGTAAAAGCATTGCGGAAGATGAAAGCCGGCAAGGCAGCGGGTGTGG
Source organism: Panulirus ornatus (assembly GCF_036320965.1). Classification (NCBI taxonomy): domain Eukaryota; kingdom Metazoa; phylum Arthropoda; class Malacostraca; order Decapoda; family Palinuridae; genus Panulirus; species Panulirus ornatus. The sequence continues at coordinate 29,597,622 of NC_092236.1, forward strand.
ATGGTATTGCAGTGGAATTGATTAAAAAAGGGATGACTGTATTGTTGACTGGTTGGTAAGGTTATTTAATGTATGTATGATTCATAGTGAGTTGCTTGAGGATTGGCGGAATGCTTGCATAGTGCCATTGTACAAAGGGAAAGGGGATAAGAGTGAATGCTTAAATTATAGAGGTATAATTGTGTTGAGTATTCCTGGTAAATTATATGGGAGGGTATTGATTGAGAGGGTGAAGGGGTGTACAGAGCATCGGATTGGGAAAGAGCAGTGTGGTTTCAGAAGTGGCAGAGGATGTGTGGATCAGGTGTTTGCTTTAAAGAATGTATGTGAGAAATACTTAGAAAAGCAAATGGACTTGTATGTAGCATTTATGGATCTGTAAAAGGCATATGATAGAGTTTATCGAGATGCTCTGTGGAAGGTATGAAGAATGTATGGCGCGGGAAGCAAGTTGTTAGAAGCAGTGAAAAGTTTTTTATCGAGAATGTAAGGCATGTGTACATGAATGAAGAGAGGAAACTGATTGGTTCTCAGTGAATGTAGGTTTGCGGCAGGGGTGTGTGATATTTCAATATCATTTATATTTATTTTTTTCTATTTTGCTATCCCTGGTCCACAGGAATAGGGAACAAAGAATATTTCCCTCGCATTCCTCAAGTGACGTACAGGACGACTAAAGGGGACGGGAGTGGGGGGCTAGAAACCCTCCCCTCCTTGAATTTTAACTTTCTAAAAGGGGAAACAGAAGAAAGAGTGACGCGGGGAGTGCTCATCCTCCTCGAAGGCTCAATTGGTGTGTCTAAATATATGTGGATCTAACCAAGATGAGAAAATAGGAGAGTCGGTATTATGTTTGAGGAAAGGAACCTGGATGTATTGGCTCTGAGTGAAACGAAGCTCAAGGGTAAAGGGGAAGAGTAGTTTGGGAATGTCTTGGAAGTAAAGACAGGGGTTAATGAGAGGACGAGAGCAAGGGAAAGGAGTAGCACTACGCCTGATAACAGGGGTGGTGGGAGTATTTGATAGAGTGTAAGAAAAGTAAATTCTAGATTGATATGGGTAAAACTGAAAGTTGATGGAGAGAGATGGGTGATTAGTGGTGCATATGCATCTGGTCCATGTGAAGGAGGAACATGACAGGCAAGTGTTTTGGGAGCAGCTGAATGAGTGTGTTAGTGGTTTTGAATGCACGAGACCGGGTTATAAATGGGTGATTGAATTGCAAGGTTAGTAATGCGGTAGTTGAATAATTGGTATACATGGAGTGTTCAGTGTTGTAAATAGAAATGGTGGAGAGCTTGTAGATTTTTTGTGCTGAAAAAGGACTGGTGATTGGTAATACCTGGTTATAAAAAGTGAGATATACATAAGTATACGTATGTAAGTACGAGAAATGGCCAGAGAAACGTTATTCTATTAACGTGTTAATTGATAGGCGTGCAAAAGTGAGACTTTTGGATGTTAATGTACTGAGGCGGTGCAACTGGAGGGATGTCTGATCATTTTATTGTGGAGGCAAGGGTGAAGATTTGTAGAAGTTTTCAGAAAATAAGAGAGAATGTTGCGGCGAAGAGAGTGGTGAGAGTGAGTGAGGTGGGAAGGAACTTATGTGAGGAAGTACCAGAAGAGACTGAATACAGATGGAAAAAGGTGAGAACAAAGGAGGTAAGAGGAGTGGAGGATGAATGGATGTATTTAGGGAAGCAGTGATGGCTTGCGGAAAAGATGCTTCTAGCATGAGAAGCGTAGGAGGTGGGTAGATTAGAAAGGGTTTTGAGTGGTGGGATGAAGAAGTAAGATTATTAGTGAAAGAGAAGAGGGAGGCATTTGACGATTTTTGCAGGGAAATATGGAAATGAGCGGGAGATGTATAAAAGAAAGAGAAAGGAGGTCAAGAGAAGGTGCAAGAGGTGAAAAAGAATGCAAAATGAGAGTTGGGGTGAGAGAGAATCATTAAATTGTAGGGAGAATAAAAATATGTTTTGGAAGGAGGTATATAAAGTGCGTAAGACAAGAGAACAAATGGGAACTTTAGTGAAGGGAGCTAACGGGGAGGTGATAACAAGTACTGGTGATGTGAGAAGGAGATGGAGTGAGTATTTCGAAGGTTTGTTGATTGTGTTTGATGATAGAGTGGCAGATATAGGGTGCTGTGATCGAGGTGTTGTGGAAAGTGAGAGGGTTAGGGAAAATGATTTGGTGAAATGAGAAGAGGTAGCAAAGTCTTTGCGGAAGATGAAAGTCGGAAAAGCAGCGGGTTTGGATGTTATTGCTGTGGAACTTATTAAAAGAAGGGTGACTCTATTGTTGACTGGTTGGTAATGTTATTCAATGTATGTATGATTCATGGCGAGGTGCCTGAGGATTGGCGGAATGCTTGCATTGTGCCATTGTACAACAGGTAAAAAGTGACAAAGGGGAGTGCTCAAATTACAGAGGTATAAGTTTGTTGAGTATTCCTAGGAAATTATATGGGAGGGTATTGATTGATAGGGTAAAGGCATGTTTAGAGCATCAGATTGGGGAAGGGCAGTGGTTTCAGAAGGTGGTAGAGGATGTGTGGATCAGGTGTTTTGCTTTGAAGAAATGTATATGAAGAAATACTTAGAAAAGGAAATGGATTTCTATATAGCATTTATGGATCTGGAGAAGGCATATGATAGAGATGATAGATATACTCTGTGGAAGGTATTAAGAATATATGGTGTTGGACGCAAGTTTAGTTAGAAACAGTGAAAAGTTTTTATCGAGGATGTAAGGCAAGTGTACATGTAGGAAGAAGGAAAGTGATTTGGCAGCGGATGGAACCATGAAGCGGAAAGTTTGGGAGGGGAAAAAATTTTCATTTGGGGTTGATATGGGGGAAAATGGAAAGGGTGGAAAGGGAAAATAGTGTGAATTGGAGGATGTTTTAAAAGGGTGGTGTGAAGGATTGAATAGGCAATGAAGTTTGGGAAAACCTGGAAAGTTTTGTGAGGTTGAGTGATAGGAGCGGGGGGTTCTTTTGAATATTAAGAAGTAGGTTGAATGTGTTGGAAGGGTTTTTTTTTTTTTTTTGTGGTTTTGCATTTTTTGGGGGAGGAGGTGGTATTTTATGATTGGGGGTGGGAGGAAAGGAATAAAGGAAAATGAATTTGTGAGTGATTATGTATATGTTGGTGTGTTTTATATGTATTAAAGTTGGTGTAGGGTATGTTTTGGTGTTTTGTGTAAGTAATAATGGGTTTATGTGAGGGGGGCCTTTTTGATTTTTTTGGGTTTTAAGTGGGGGAAGGTTAAAAAAATAAAAGTAATGATAGATAAAAGATGTAAAATATTTGGGGGTGGGGAAAAAAAAATTTTTACCCTTTTACGGTGTGAAGGGAAAAAGGGAGGGAGGGGGCCCAAAACCCCCCCCCCGATTTTTAATTAAAAAAGGAAAAAAAGAAGGAGTGGAGGAGGTTTTGAAGGGTAAAATTGGGGTGTCCCAAATTGTGTGGGTAAAAGATGAGAAAAAAAGAAAATAGGTATATGTTTTTTAGGAAAGGAAGGTGTTTTGGTTTATGAAAAAAGCAAAAAGGGGAAAGGGGAAAAGGGGGTTTGGAAGTTTTTGGGAAAGTCAGGGGTTAGTAGAGGGAAAAAGCAAAGGGGAAAGGGAAAATATTAATGGGTTGTGGGGGGAAGGGAAGAGTAAAAAAACAAATTGTAGTGTATGGGTAAAATGAAAATTTTTTAGGAGAGATGGGTGATTATTGGTGAATATGATGGATGGAAGAAAAAATGAGAGGAAGGTTTTTGGAGAGTGAAAGGTGTGTTAGGGTTTTTTAATGAACATGGGTTATAGTGGGGTGATTTGAAGAAAGGTGGTAATGTGGGTTTTAGGGAAAAATTTGGGAAAGGAGTGTTAGTGTTGTAAAAGGAAATGGAAGGAGTTTTAGATTTTGTTGAAAAAGGATGGTGATGGGAAAAACAAGGTTTTAAAAAAGGGGATTTTAAAAAAGATAGTATGTAAGTAGGAAAAATGCCCAAAAGGGTTTTGGGTTTCGTTTAATTTTAGAAGAAAGAGAGATTTGGTTTAAGTGTGGAGGTGCAAATGGAGGAGTTGATATTTTCTTGTGGGGGCGAATGTGAAGTTTTTTTGGGGGTTTTAGAAAAAAAAGAGAGAATGTTTGGGGGAAGAGGTGGTGAAGAAGTGAAACTTGGGAAAGAGATTGTGTGAGGGGGGTACCCGAGAGATGAGTAAAGAATGGAAAAAAGGGGAGAAAAAGGAGGTAAAGGGGGGTGGGGGTGGAATGGATGTATTTAGGAATAGTGATGATTGGAAAAAAGTTGTGGATGAGAAGGGGGAGGTGGGGATTAAAAAGGGGAATAGTGGTGGAGAGAAGTAAGATTAATGAAAGGAAGAGAAAAGGATTAAAGTTTTTTGGGGAAAAACCAAAGAGTGGAGGGTATAAAAAAAAGAGGAGGAGGTAAGAGAAAGGTGAGGGTGAAAAAAGGGAAAAAGAGTTGGGTAAAGGATAAAAATTTTTAGGGAGAAAAAAAAGATTTTTTTGGAAAGGAGGTAAATAAAGTGGTAAGAAGGAAGAAATGGGAATTCATGAAGGGGGAAAAGGGGAGGTGATAAAATTTATGGTGATGTGAAAAGGAGATGGGTGTTTTTTGAAGGTTTTTTTGAATTTTGTTGATAAATAGAGGGGGAAATATGGGGTTTTTTGGGGTAAAGGTGGTTTTGCAAAGTGAGGGGGTTTTAGGAAAAATGTTTTGGTAAATAGAGAAAAAGGTAGAAAAAGCTTTACAGAATATAAAAGAGGATGCAAGAGGTTTGAGGATCAGTGGAATTTATTGAAATGGGGTTTATTTTTTTTTTTGAGGGTTTGGTAAGGTTTTTTAATGTAGTATGATTTGGTGAGGTCCCTGGGATTGGCGGAATGTTATAGTCCCAATTGTAAAAGAAGGGTTTAGAGTGTGTAAATTAAGGGTATAATTTTTTGAAAATTATTTTGAAATTAAGGGGAAATTGATTGGAAGGGTGAAGAGCAGGTGGTTTAGAAGGGGTAAAAGGAGTGGGGAAATGGTTTTTGTTTTAAGAGTTTTTTTGAAAAAATATTAGAAAAAAATGTCTGTATGTAGATTTATGGTTGAGAGGCCTTGATGAGGGTTTAAAGTGTTTGGATGGTTTAAGAATTTGGGTTTGGGGAAGTTGTTGATTCAGTGAAAAGTTTTTTTCGGGATAAGGATTGTAATGAATGAAGTGAAAGAGTGTACCCCTTTTAAAAATTAAAGAAAAAAAATTCCCTTTATTTTAAAATAAAGTTTTTTACTATTTAAACAGTTAATGAAAAAGATTTAAAAATAAATGATTTTATAGAACAAAAAAATATTTAAAAGGGTTTTAAATGGGAATTTAGGAAAAATGAGGAAACATCAAAGCTAACTAGCTTGAAAACAAAATTTAAAATTATATTGTTAGTTGTTTTACTAATTAATGTTATGATATTAGAACTTGATACCCTTTAATTTTGGGGTTTAATAAAGAAAAAGTTTGAAATTAATGATGGAGATAAATCATAAAAAGTGTTCAAAAATAAAAAAATATGAATGCAAGTAAAGAATATAGTGGTATGTGGTTGTTGGAAGTACCGGTGAAATTATGGAACATTGTGAGACCCAAAGGGGATTGAGTAATTATATGGAATAGTTTGTTTATTGCAGGCCCCGTGTGGGGTAATTTGCCCCTTTTCAAGGTTGGGTTTTATCCCGGTGGTGGAGGTTTTTTATGGGTTTTGAAGTGGGGAGGGGTTTTGATTTATTGTATTTTATATGGTTGTAAGTTGGGTTTGGTAAGAAAGTATAAGGATGGGTTTTGGATATAACGGTATAGGGCCCCTGTACCCTTTGAGACAAGGGTACTGTATTATATTGAATGGTTGTTTTATAAAAGGAATTAGTACGGGTTTAAATTTTTTCCCGGGGGGGTTCGATGTGGGTGGAGGTTTGTAGGTTTATGAAGGTGGGTTAATGCATTTATTGTATTATTCCCCCCCCTTTTTAAAGTTAGGTTTGTTAATTTCATTAGGTTTTGTGGTTTTTGGGAAATAAAGGATTTAAGTTGTCAAATTGTGAGAGAAAGGGTATTCGAAATATTACTAGAAGTTGTTTTTATTTGCCGGCCCTAGCCCAGGGTTAATTTGTTTTGATAGGGGTAGTTTGATGGTGTTTGGGGTTTTTTTAAATTTTATTTTTATATGGTAAGGTATTTAAAAGTAGTATGACCGGTGAGGTGTGAGGATTGGGAATGGTGTAGTGCCCCTTATAAAAGGCAAAGGGGTAAGAATGATTAAATTAAGAGGTTAATTTTTTTGAGTATTCCCCGGAAAATTAAAAGGGAGGGTAT
>NC_092236.1:29604094-29661594 GCF_036320965.1 Panulirus ornatus
AGATTATTTAGTGAAGAGAAAAAGAGGGCATTTGGTCGATTTTTGAAAGGAAATAATGGAAATGAGTGGGAGATGTATAAAAGAAAGAAGCTGGAGGTCAAGAGAAAGGTGCAAGAGGTGAAAAATAGTGCAAATGAGAGAAGGAGTGAGAGAGTGTCATTCAATCTTAGGGAGAGTAAAAATATGTTTTGGTAGGAGGTAAATAAAGTGCGTAAGACAAGTGAGCAAATGGGAACTTCAGTGAAGGGGGCTAATGGGGAGGTGATAACAAACAGTGGTGATGTGAGAAGGAGATGGAGTGAGCATTTTGAAGGTTTGTTGAATGTGTTTGATGATAGAGTGGCAGATATAGGGTGTTTTGGTCGAAATGGTGTGCAAAGTGAGAGGGTAAGGAAAATTATTTAGTAAACAGAGAAGAGGAAGTAAAAGCATTGCGGAAGATGAAAGCCGGCAAGGCAGCGGGTGTGGATGGTATTGCAGTGGAATTGATTAAAAAAGGGATGACTGTATTGTTGACTGGTTGGTAAGGTTATTTAATGTATGTATGATTCATAGTGAGTTGCTTGAAGATTGGCGGAATGCTTGCATAGTGCCATTGTACAAAGGGAAAGGGGATAAGAGTGAATGCTCAAATCATAGAGGTATAATTGTGTTGAGTATTCCTGGTAAATTATATGGGAGGGTATTGATTGAGAGGGTGAAGGGGTGTACAGAGCATCGGATTGGGAAAGAGCAGTGTGGTTTCAGAAGTGGTAGAGGATGTGTGGATCAGGTGTTTGCTTTAAAGAATGTATGTGAGAAATACTTAGAAAAGCAAATGGACTTGTATGTAGCATTTATGGATCTGTAAAAGGCATATGATAGAGTTTATCGAGATGCTCTGTGGAAGGTATGGAGAATGTATGGCGCGGGAAGCAAGTTGTTAGAAGCAGTGAAAAGTTTTTTATCGAGAATGTAAGGCATGTGTACATGAATGAAGAGAGGAAACTGATTGGTTCTCAGTGAATGTAGGTTTGCGGCAGGGGTGTGTGATATTTCAATATCATTTATATTTATTTTTTTCTATTTTGCTATCCCTGGTCCACAGGAATAGGGAACAAAGAATATTTCCCTCGCATTCCTCAAGTGACGTACAAGACGACTAAAGGGGACGGGAGTGGGGGGCTAGAAACCCTCCCCTCCTTGAATTTTAACTTTCTAAAAGGGGAAACAGAAGAAAGAGTGACGCGGGGAGTGCTCATCCTCCTCGAAGGCTCAAATTGGTGTGTCTAAATATATGTGGATCTAACCAAGATGAGAAAAAAGGAGAGTTAGGTATTATGTTTGAGGAAAGGAACCTGGATGTATTGGCTCTGAGTGAAACGAAGCTCAAGGGTAAAGGGGAAGAGTAGTTTGGGAATGTCTTGGAAGTAAAGACAGGGGTTAATGAGAGGACGAGAGCAAGGGAAGGAGTAGCACTACGCCTGAAACAGGGGTGGTGGGAGTATTTGATAGAGTGTAAGAAAGTAAATTCTAGATTGATATGGGTAAAACTGAAAGTTGATGGAGAGAGATGGGTGATTATTGGTGCTTATGCATCTGGTAATGTGAAGGAGGATCATGACAGGCAAGTGTTTTGGGAGCAGCTGAATGAGTGTGTTAGTGGTTTTGATGCACGAGACCAGGTTATAAGAATGGGTGATTTGAATGCAAAGGTTAGTAATGCGGTAGTTGAATAATTGGTATACATGGAGTGTTCAGTGTTGTAAATAGAAATGGTGGAGAGCTTGTAGATTTTTGTGCTGAAAAAGGACTGGTGATTGGTAATACCTGGTTTAAAAAGTGAGATATACATAAGTATACGTATGTAAGTACGAGAAATGGCCAGAGAACGTTATTGAATTACGTGTTAATTGATAGGCGTGCAAAAGTGAGACTTTTGGATGTTAATGTACTGAGCGGTGCAACTGGAGGGATGTCTGATCATTTTATTGTGGAGGCAAGGGTGAAGATTTGTAGAAGTTTTCAGAAAATAAGAGAGAATGTTGCGGCGAAGAGAGTAGTGAGAGTGAGTGAGGTTGGGAAGGAGACTTATGTGAGGAAGTACCAGAAGAGACTGAATACAGAATGGAAAAAGGTGAGAACAAAGGAGGTAAGAGGAGTGGAGGATGAATGGGATGTATTTAGGGAAGCAGTGATGGCTTGCGGAAAAGATGCTTCTAGCATGAGAAGCGTAGGAGGTGGGTAGATTAGAAAGGGTTTTGAGTGGTGGGATGAAGAAGTAAGATTATTAGTGAAAGAGAAGAGAGAGGCATTTGGACGATTTTTGCGGGGAAATAATGGAAATGAGCGGGAGATGTATAAAAGAAAGAGAAAGGAGGTCAAGAGAAAGGTGCAAGAGGTGAAAAAGAATGCAAATGAGAGTTGGGGTGAGAGAGAATCCTTAAATTGTAGGGAGAATAAAAAGATGTTTTGGAAGGAGGTATATAAAGTGCGTAAGACAAGAGAACAAATGGGAACTTCAGTGAAGGGAGCTAACGGGAAGGTGACAACAAGTACTGGTGATGTGAGAAGGAGATGCAGTGAGTATTTCGAAGGTTTGTTGATTGTGTTTGATGATAGAGTGGCAGATATAGGGTGCTGTGATCGAGGTGTTGTGGAAAGTGAGAGGGTTAGGGAAAATGATTTGGTGAAATGAGAAGAGGTAGCAAAGTCTTTGCGGAAGATGAAAGCCGGCAAAGCAGCGGGTTTGGATGTTATTGCTGTGGAACTTATTAAAAGAAGGGGTGACTCTATTGTTGACTGGTTGGTAATGTTATTCAATGTATGTATGATTCATGGCGAGGTGCCTGAGGATTGGCGGAATGCTTGCATTGTGCCATTGTACAAAGGTAAAAGTGACAAAGGGGAGTGCTCAAATTACAGAGGTATAAGTTTGTTGAGTATTCCTAGGAAATTATATGGGAGGGTATTGATTGATAGGGTAAAGGCATGTATAGAGCATCAGATTGGGGAAGGGCAGTGTGGTTTCAGAAGTGGTAGAGGATGTGTGGATCAGGTGTTTGCTTTGAAGAATGTATATGAGAAATACTTAGAAAAGGAAATGGATTTCTATATAGCATTTATGGATCTGGAGAAGGCATATGATAGAGATGATAGATATGCTCTGTGGAAGGTATTAAGAATATATGGTGTTGGACGCAAGTTGTTAGAAGCAGTGAAAAGTTTTTATCGAGGATGTAAGGCAAGTGTACGTGTAGGAAGAGAGGAAAGTGATTTGGCAGCGGATGGAACCATGGAAGCGGAAGTTTATAATAGGGTCGGGGAGTGGGCGAAATTTCTGGGAGCCTTGAAGAATGTGTGGAAGTCGAGATTATTATCTCGGAAAGCAAAAATGGGTATGTTTGAAGGAGTAGTGGTTCCAACACTGTTATATGGTTGCGAGGCATGGGCTATGGATAGAGTTGTGCGGATGAGGGTGGATTTGCTGGAAATGAGATGTTTGAGGACAATATGCGGTGTGAGATGATTTGATCGAGTAAGTAATAATAGGGTAAGAGAGATGTGTGGTAATAAAAAGTGTGTGGTTGAGAGAGCAGAAGAGGTTGTGTTGAAATGGTTTGGTCACCTTGAGAGAATGATTGAGGAGAGATTGACCAAGGGGATATATATGTTTGAGGTGTTGGGAATGAGGAGAAGCGGGAGACCAAATTGGAGGTGGAAAGATTGAGTGAAAAAATTTTCAGTTATCGGGGCTTGATCATGCAGGAATGTGAAAGGCGTGCAAGGAATAGTGTGAATTGGAGCGATGTCGTATACCGGGGTCGAGCTGCTGTCAATGGATTGAACTAGGGCATATGAAGCATCTGGGGTAAACCATGGAAAGTTTTGTGAGGCCTTGATGTGGATAGGGAGCTGGGGTTTCGTTGCAATATTACATGACAGCTAGAGATTGAATGTGAACGGAAGTGGCCTTTGTTGTCTTTTCCTTGTGCTACTTCTCGCACTTTTGGGGGGAGGAGGTGGCTATTTTCATGATTGGCGGGGTGGCGATGGAAATGAATAAAGGCAGACAGTATCAATTATGTGCATGTGTAAATATGTATATGTCTGCGTGTGTATATATATGTATACGTTGAGATGTAGAGGTATGTATATTTGCGTGTGTGATTGTGTAAGTATATATATGTTTATGTCAGAGGGTTCGGCCATTCTTTCATCTCTTTCCTTGCGCTACATCGTTAACGTGGGAGACAGTGTCAAAGCAAAATAATGATAATGATAGATAAATAATGTATATATATCCCTGGGGATAGGGGAGAAAGAATACTTCCCACGCATTTCTCACGTGTCGTAGAAGGCGACTAAAAGGGACGGGAGCGAGGGCCAGAAACCCTCCCTTCCTTGTATTTTAACTTTCTAAAATGGGAAACAGAAGAAGGAGTCACGCGAGGAGTGCTCATCCTCCTCGAAGGCTCAGATTGGGGTGTCTAAATGTGTGTGGATGTAAACAAGATGAGAAAAAAGGAGAGATAGGTAGTATGTTTGAGGAAAGGAACCTGGATGTTTTGGCTCTGAGTGAAACGAAGCTAAAGGGTAAAGGGGAAGAGTGGTTTGGGAATGTCTTGGGTGTAAAGTCAGGGGTTAGTGAGAGGACAAGAGCAAGGGAAGGAGTAGCACTACTCCTGAATCAGGAGTTGTGGGAGTAAGTGATAGAGTGTAAGAAATCAAATTGTAGATTGATATGGGTAAAACTGAAAGTTGATAGAGAGAGATGGGTGATTATTGGTGCATATGCACCTGGGCATGAGAAGAAAGATCATGAGAGGCAAGTGTTTTGGGAGAAGCTGAATGAGTGTGTTAGGGGTTTTAATGCACAACACTGGGTTATAGTGATGGGTGATTTGAATGCAAAGGTGAGTAATGTGGCAGTTGAGGGAATAATTGGTATACATGGAGTGTTCAGTGTTGTAAATGGAAATGGCAAGGAGCTTCTAGATCTATGCGCTGAAATAGGACTGGTGATTGGGAATACATGGTTTAAAAAGCGAGATATACATAAGTATACGTATGTAAGTAGGAGAGATGGCCAGAGAGCGTTATTGGATTACGTGTTAATTGATAGACGCACGAAAGAGAGATTTTTGGATGTTAATGTGCTGGGAGGTGCAACTGGAGGGATGTCTGATCATTATCTTGTGGAGGCGAATGTGAAGATTTGTGGGGGTTTTCAGAAAAGAAGAGAGAATGTTGGGGTGAAGAGAGTGGTGAGAGTAAGTGAGCTTGGGAAAGAGACTTGTGTGAGGAAGTACCAGGAGAGACTGAGTAAAGAATGGAAAAAGGTGAGAAGAAAGGAGGTAAGGGGAGTGGGGGAGGAATGGGATGTATTTAGGGAAGCATTGATGGCTTGCGCAAAAGATGCTTGTGGCATGAGAAGTGTGGGAGGTGGGTTGATTAGAAAAGGTAGTGAGTGGTGGGATGAAGAAGTAAGATTATTAGTGAAAGAGAAGAGAGAGGCATTTGAACGATTTTTGCAGGGAAAAAATCCAAATGAGTGGGAGAGGTATAAAAGAAAGAGGCAGGAGGTCAAGAGAAAGGTGCAAGAGGTGAAAAAGAGGGCAAATCAGAGTTGGGGTGAGAGAGTATCATTAAATTCTAGGGAGAATAAAAAGATGTTTTGGAAGGAGGTAAATAAAGTGCGTAAGACAAGGAAGCAAATGGGAACTTCAGTGAAGGGGGCTAATGGGGAGGTGATAACAAGTAGTGGTGATGTGAGAAGGAGATGGAGTGAGTATTTTGAAGGTTTGTTGAATGTGTTTGATGATAGAGTGGCAAATATAGGGTGTTTTGGTCGAGGTGGTGTGCAAAGTGAGAGGGTTAGGGAAAATGATTTGGTAAATAGAGAAGAGGTAGTAAAAGCTTTACAGAATATGAAAGCCAGGATAGCAGCAGGTTTGGATGGTATTGCAGTGGAATTTATTAGAATAGAGGGTTACTGTATTGTTGACTGGTTGGTAAGGTTATTTAATGTATGTATGATTCATGGTGAGGTGCCTGAGGATTGGCGGAATGCTTCCATAGTGCCATTGTACAAAGGCAAAGGGGATAAGAGTGAGTGCTCAAATTACAGAGGTATAAGTTTGTAATGTATTCCTTGTAAATTATATGGCAGGGTATTGATTGAGAGGGTGAAGGCGTGTACAGAGAATCAGATTGGGGAAGAGCAGTGTGGTTTCAGAAGTGGTAGAGGATGTGTGGATCAGGTGTTTGCTTTGAAGAATGTATTTGAGAAATACTTAGAAAAACAAATGGATCTGTATGTAGCATTTATGGATCTGGAGAAGGCATATGATAGAGTTCATAGAGATGCTCTGTGGATGGCTTTAAGAATATATGGTGTGGGAGGCAAGTTGTTAGAAGCAGTGAAAAGTTTTTATCGAGGATGTAAGGCATGTGTACATGAATGAAGGTGAAAGAGTGTTACCCATTGCCATACCAGATTTATGAGCATAATAATCTCCATTGAATTGAAATACACAGTCTTTTATACATAATTTAATCAGTTCAATGAAAACAGACTTTAAAACACGTAAATGAATATCATCCACGACATCAATAAAATATTCTAAAAGGTCTTCAACTGGAACTTTAGTGAAAAGTGAGGAAGCATCAAAGCTAACTAGTTTGAAATCAAAATTAACATTGATATTGTTTAGCTTGTTGACTAAATCTACATTGTTCATGATATTAGAACTTGATACCTTACCCACTAAGGGCTTAATAAAAAAACTAACCCTTTTGACAATTCATATCTGATGGAGACTACCGAACTCACTAAGTAACGTGTCAAAACATATAAACACATATTCGAATGCTAAGTACTCGAATATCAGCTGGCTATGTGCGTCTGTTGGGAAGTAACCGGTGTAGATTCCATTGCTCACCATTGTGAGACGAAGGGTATTCGAGTAATTAGTATTCGAATAGTTGTTTCCTATTAGCCAGGCCCGTTGTGTAGCGGTTAGCATTCCTGCCTCTTGCACAGGTTCCCGGGTTCGATCCTGGCTGTTGGAGGTTTGTATGTTCTATGAAGGTGCGAGTTGCTATGCACTTTATTCGTATTCATATACCTCCGCGTTGTACAGTTAGGTTCGGTAAGATGCTATCAGCAGGCTATGTGCGCTTCTTGGGATATAACCGGTATAGACCCCGTTGCTCACCATTGTGAGACGAAGGGTACTCGAGTACTTATTATTCGAATGGTTGTTTCCTATTAAACAGGACATTAGCCTAGCGGTTAGCATGCCTGCCTCTTCCACAGGGGCCCCGGGTTCGATGCTGGCTGCTGGAGGTTTGTATGTTCTATGAAGGTGCGCGTTCATATGCACTTTATTCGTATTCATATACCTCCGCGTTGTAAAGTTAGGTTCGTTAATACACTATCAGCTGGTTATGTGCGCCTGTTGGGAAATAACCGGTATAGACCCCGTTGCTCACCATTGTGAGACGAAGGGTATTCGAGTACTTACTATTCGAATCGTTGTTTCTTATTAGCCAGGCCCATAGCCTAGCGGTTATCATTCCTGCCTTTCTTGCATAGGGTCACGGGTTCGATCCGGGCTGTTGGAGGTTTAGATGTTATATATATATATGGTAAGGTTATTTAATGTATGTATGACTCATGGTGAGGTGCCTGAGGATTGGCGGAATGCGTGCATAGTGCCATTATACAAAGGCAAAGGGGATAAGAGTGAGTGCTCAAATTACAGAGGTATAAGTTTGTTGAGTATTCCTGGTAAATTATATGGGAGGGTATTGATTGAGAGGGTGAAGGCATGTACAGAGCATCAGATTGGGGAAGAGCAGTGCGGTTTCAGAAGTGGTAGAGGATGTGTGGATCAGGTGTTTGCTTTGAAGAATGTATGTGAGAAATACTTAGAAAAGCAAATGGATTTGTATGTAGCATTTATGGATCTGGAGAAGGCATATGATAGAGTTGATAGAGATGCTCTGTGGAAGGTATTAAGAATATATGGTGTGGGAGGCAAGTTGTTAGAAGCAGTGAAAAGTTTTTATCGAGGATGTAAGGCATGTGTACGTGTAGGAAGAGAGGAAAGTGATTGGTTCTCAGTGAATGTAGGTTTGCGGCAGGGGTGTGTGATGTCTCCATGGTTGTTTAATTTGTTTATGGATGGGGTTGTAAAGGAGGTAAATGCAAGAGTCCTGGAAAGAGGGGCAAGTATGAAGTCTGTTGGGGATGAGAGAGCTTGGGAAGTGAGTCAATTGTTGTTCGCTGATGATACAGCGCTGGTGGCTGATTCATGTGAGAAACTGCAGAAGCTGGTGACTGAGTTTGGTAAAGTGTGTGGAAGAAGAAAGTTGAGAGTAAATGTGAATAAGAGCAAGGTTATTAGGTACAGTAGGGGTGAGGGTCAAGTCAATTGGGAGGTGAGTTTGAATGGAGAAAAACTGGAGGAAGTGAAGTGTTTTAGATATCTGGGAGTGGATCTGTCAGCGGATGGAACCATGGAAGCGGAAGTGGATCATAGGGTGGGGGAGGGGGCGAAAATTTTGGGAGCCTTGAAAAATGTGTGGAAGTCGAGAACATTATCTCGGAAAGCAAAAATGGGTATGTTTGAGGGAATAGTGGTTCCAACAATGCTGTATGGTTGCGAGGCGTGGGCTATGGATAGAGATGTGCGCAGGAGGATGGATGTGCTGGAAATGAGATGTTTGAGGACAATGTGTGGTGTGAGGTGGTTTGATCGAGTAAGTAACGTAAGGGTAAGAGAGATGTGTGGAAATAAAAAGAGCGTGGTTGAGAGAGCAGAAGAGGGTGTTTTGAAATGGTTTGGGCACATGGAGAGAATGAGTGAGGAGAGATTGACCAAGAGGATATATGTGTCGGAGGTGGAGGGAACGAGGAGAAGAGGGAGACCAAATTGGAGGTGGAAAGATGGAGTGAAAAAGATTTTGTGTGATCGGGGCCTGAACATGCAGGAGGGTGAAAGGAGGGCAAGAAATAGAGTGAATTGGAGTCATGTGGTATACAGGGGTTGACGTGCAGTCAGTGGATTGAAGCAAGGCATGTGAAGCGTCTGGGGTAAACCATGGAAAGCTGTGTAGGTATGTATATTTGCGTGTGTGGACGTGTGTATGTACATGTGTATGGGGGGGGGGGGGTTGGGCCATTTCTTTCGTCTGTTTCCTTGCGCTACCTCGCAAACGCGGGAGACAGCGACAAAGTATAAAAAAAAAAAAAAAAAAAAAAATATATATATATATATATATATATATATATATATATATATATATATATATATATATATGTATATATATAAGAATGTGTGGAAGTCGAGAACATTATCTCGGAAAGCAAAAATGGGTATGTTTGAAGGAATAGTGGTTCCAACAATGTTGTATGGTTGCGAGGCTTGGGCTATGGATAGAGTTGTGCGCAGGAGGATGGAGGTGCTGGAAATGAGATGTTTGAGGACAATGTGTTGTGTGAGGTGGTTTGATCGAGTGAGTAACGTAAGGGTAAGAGAGATGTGTGGAAATAAAAAGAGCGTGGTTGAGAGAGCAGAAGAGGGTGTTTTGAAGTGGTTTGGGCACATGGAGAGAATGAGTGAGGAAAGATTGACCAAGAGGATATATGTGTCGGAGGTGGAGGGAACGAGGAGAAGAGGGAGACCAAATTGGAGGTGGAAAGATGGAGTGAAAAAGATTTTGTGTGATCGGGGCCTGAACATGCAGGAGGGTGAAAGGAGGGCAAGGAATAGAGTGAATTGGAGCGATGTGGTATACCGGGGTTGACGTGCTGTCAGTGGATTGAATCAAGTTATGTGAAGCGTCTGGGGTAAACCATGGAGAGCTGTTTAGGTATGTATATTTGCGTGTGTGGACCTATGTATATACATGTGTATGGGGGGGGGGGGTTGGGCCATTTCTTTCGTCTGTTTCCTTGCGCTACCTTGCAAACGCGGGAGACAGCGACAAAGTAAAATAAATATAAAAATTAATAAATAAATATTTATATATATATATATATATATATATATATATATATATATATATATATATATATATATATATATATATATATATATATATATATATATATATATAAAGAGACAGGAGGTCAAGAGAAAGGTGCAAGAGGTGAAAAAAAGGGCAAATGAGAGTTGGGGTGAGAGAGTATCATTAAATTTTAGGGAGAATAAAAAGATGTTCTGGAAGGAGGTAGATAAAGTGCGTAAGACAAGGGAGCAAATGGGAACTTCAGTGAAGGGAGCAAATGGGGAGGTGATAACAAGTAGTGGTGATGTGAGAAGGAGATGGAGTGAGTATTTTGAAGGTTTGTTGAATGTGTTTGATGAAATAGTGGCAGATATAGGGTGTTTTGGTCGAGGTGGTGTGCAAAGTGAGAGGGTTAGGGAAAATGATTTGGTAAACAGAGAAGAGGTAGTGAAAGCTTTGCGGAAGATGAAAGCCGGCAAGGCAGCAGGTTTGGATGGTATTGCAGTGGAATTTATTAAAAAAGGGGGTGACTGTATTGTTGACTGGTTGGTAAGGTTATTTAATGTATGTATGACTCATGGTGAGGTGCCTGAGGATTGGCGGAATGCGTGCATAGTGCCATTGTACAAAGGCAAAGGGGATAAGAGTGAATGCTCAAATTACAGAGGTATAAGTTTGTTGAGTATTCCTGGTAAATTATATGGGAGGGTATTGATTGAGAGGGTGAAGGCATGTACAGAGCATCAGATTGGGGAAGAGCAGTGTGGTTTCAGAAGTGGTAGAGGATGTGTGGATCAGGTGTTTGCTTTGAAGAATGTATGTGAGAAATACTTACAAAAGCAAATGGATTTGTATGTAGCATTTATGGATCTGCAGAAGGCATATGATAGAGTTGATAGAGATGCTCTGTGGAAGGTATTAAGAATATATGGTGTGGGAGGAAAGTTGTTAGAAGCAGTGAAAAGTTTTTATCGAGGATGTAAGGCATGTGTACGTGTAGGAAGAGAGGAAAGTGATTGGTTCTCAGTGAATGTAGGTTTGCGGCAGGGGTGTGTGATGTCTCCATGGTTGTTTAATTTGTTTATGGATGGGATTGTTAGGGAGGTAAATGTAAGAGTTTTTGGAAAGAGGGGCAAGTATGAAGTCTGTTGGGATGAGAGAGCTTGGGAAGTGAGTCAGTTGTTGTTCGCTGATGATACAGCGCTGGTGGCTGATTCATGTGAGAAACTGCAGAAGCTGGTGACTGAGTTTGGTAAAGTGTGTGGAAGAAGAAAGTTAAGAGTAAATGTGAATAAGAACAAGGTTATTAGGTACAGTAGGGTTGAGGGTCAAGTCAATTGGGAGGTGAGTTTGAATGGAGAAAAACTGGAGGAAGTGAAGTGTTTTAGATATCTGGTAGTGGATCTGGCAGCGGATGGAACCATGGAAGCGGAAGTGGATCATAGGGTGGGGGAGGGGGCGAAAATTCTGGGGGCCCTGAAGAATGTGTGGAAGTCGAGAACATTATCTCGGAAAGCAAAAATGGGTATGTTTGAAGGAATAGTGGTTCCAACAATGTTGTATGGTTGCGAGGCGTGGGCTATGGATAGAGTTGTGCGCAGGAGGATGGATGTGCTGGAAATGAAATGTTTGAGGACAATGTGTGGTGTGAGGTGGTTTGATCGAGTGAGTAACGTAAGGGTAAGAGAGATGTGTGGAAATAAAAAGAGCGTGGTTGAGAGAGCAGAAGAGGGTGTTTTGAAGTGGTTTGGGCACATGGAGAGAATGAGTGAGGAAAGATTGACCAAGAGGATATATGTGTCGGAGGTGGAGGGAACGAGGAGAAGAGGGAGACCAAATTGGAGGTGGAAAGATGGAGTGAAAAAGATTTTGTGTGATCGGGGCCTGAACATGCAGGAGGGTGAAAGGAGGGCAAGGAATAGAGTGAATTGGAGCGATGTGGTATACCGGGGTTGACGTGCTGTCAGTGGATTGAATCAAGGCATGTGAAGCGTCTGGGGTAAACCATGGAAAGCTGTGTAGGTATGTATATTTGCGTGTGTGGACGTATGTATATACATGTGTATGGGGGGGGTTGGGCCATTTCTTTCCTCTGTTTCCTTGCGCTACCTCGCAAACGCGGGAGACAGCGACAAAGTATAAAAAAAAAGAAAAAAATATATATATATATAGAGAGAGAGAGAGAGAGAGAGAGAGAGAGAGAGAGAGAGAGAGAGAGAGAGAGAGAGAGAGAGAGAGAGAGAGAGAGAGAGAGAGAGAGAGAGAGAGAGAGAGAGAGAGAGAGGTGCAAGAGGTGAAAAAAAGGGCAAATGAGAGTTGGGGTGAGAGAGTATCATTAAATTTTAGGGAGAATAAAAATAAAAAGACAAGGGAGCAAATGGGAACTTCAGTGAAGGGCGCAAATGGGGAGGTGATAACAAGTAGTGGTGATGTGAGAAGGAGATGGAGTGAGTATTTTGAAGGTTTGTTGAATGTGTTTGATGATAGAGTGGCAGATATAGGGTGTTTTGGTCGAGGTGGTGTGCAAAGTGAGAGGGTTAGGGAAAATGATTTGGTAAACAGAGAAGAGGTAGTAAAAGCTTTGCGGAAGATGAAAGCCGGCAAGGCAGCAGGTTTGGATGGTATTTCAGTGGTATTTATTAAAAAAGGGGGTGACTGTATTGTTGACTGGTTGGTAAGGTTATTTAATGTATGTATGACTCACGATGAGGTGCCTGAGTATTGGCGGAATGCGTGCATAGTGCCATTGTACAAAGGCAAAGGGGATAAGAGTGAGAGCTTAAATTACAGAGGTATAGGTTTGTTGAGTATTCCTGGTAAATTGTATGGGAGGGTATTGATTGAGAGGGTGAAAGCATGTACAGAGCATCAGATTTGGGAAGAGCAGTGTGGTTTCAGAAGTGGTAGAGGATGTGTGGATCAGGTGTTTGCTTTGAAGAATGTATGTGAGAAATACTTAGAAAAGGAAGTGAATTTGTATATAGCATTTATGGATCTGGAGAAGGCATATGATCGAGTTGATAGAGATGCTCTGTGGAAGGTATTAAGAATATATGGTGTGGGAGGCAAGTTGTTAGAAGCAGTGAAAAGTTTTTATCGAGGATGTAAGGCAGTTGTACGTGTAGGAAGAGAGGAAAGTGATTGGTTCTCAGTGAATGTAGGTTTGCGGCAGGGGTGTGTGATGTCTCCATGATTGTTTAATTTGTTTATGGATGGGGTTGTTAGGGAGGTGAATGCAAGAGTTTTGGAAAGAGGGGCAAGTATGAAGTCTGTTGGGGATGAGAGAGCTTAGGAAGTGAGTCAGTTGTTGTTCGCTGATGATACAGCGCTGGTGGCTGATTCATGTGAGAAACTGCAGAAGCTGGTGACTGAGTTCGGTAAAGTGTGTGAAAGAAGAAAGTTAAGAGTAAATGTGAATAAGAGCAAGGTTATTAGGTACAGTAGGGTTGAGGGTCAAGTCAATTGGGAGGTGAGTTTGAATGGAGAAAAACTGGAGGAAGTGAAGTGTTTTAGATATCTGGGAGTGGATCTGGCAGAGGATGGAACCATGGAAGCGGAAGTGGATCATAGGGTGGGGGAGGGGGCGAAAATTCTGGGAGCCGTGAAGAATGTGTGGAAGTCGAGAACATTATCTCGGAAAGCAAAAATGAGTATGTTTGAAGGAATAGTGGTTCCAACAATGTTGTATGGTTGCGAGGCGTGGGCTATGGATAGAGTTGTACGCAGGAGGATGGATGTGCTGGAAATGAGATGTTTGAGGACAATGTGTGGTGTGAGGTGGTTTGATCGAGTAAGTAACGTAAGGGTAAGAGAGATGTGTGGAAATAAAAAGAGCGTGGTTGAGAGAGCAGAAGAGGGTGTTTTGAAATGGTTTGGGCATATGGAGAGAATGAGTGAGGAGAGATTGACCAAGAGGATATATGTGTCGGAGGTGTAGGGAACGAGGAGAAGAGGGAGACCAAATTGGAGGTGGAAAGATGGAGTGAAAAAGATTTTGTGTGATCGGGGCCTGAACATGCCGGAGGGTGAAAGGAGGGCAAGGAATAGAGTGAATTGGAGCGATGTGGTATACCGGGGTTCACATACTGTCAGTGGATTGAATCGGGGCATGTGAAGCGTCTGGGCTAAACCATGGAAAGCTGTGTAGGTATGTATATTTTGCGTGTGTGGACGTATGTATATACATGTGTATGGGGGTGGGTTTGGCCATTTCTTTTGTCTGTTTCCTTGCGCTACCTCGCAAACGCGGGAGACAGTGACAAAGCAAAAAAAAAAAAAAAAAGTATATATATATATATATATATATATATATATATATATATATATATATATATATATATATATATATATATATATATATGTATATATATATATATATATATATATATATATATATATATATATATATATATATACATATATATATATATATATATATATATATATATATATATATATATATATATATATATATATATATATATATATATATATATATATATATACTTTTACTTCTTTTTATTTCTTTCATATTTTTCGCCATTATTGCCCGTGTTAGCGAAGTAGTGTTAAGAAAGGAGGACTTGGCCTTTGAGGGAATATCCTCACCTGGCCCCCTTCTTTGTTCCTTCTTTTGAAAAATTAAAAAAAAAAAAAATGTGGGGAGGATTTCCAGTCCCCCGCACCCTCCCCTTTTAGTCGCCTTCTACGAAACGCAGGGAATACGTAGGAAGTATTCTTTCTCCCTTATCCCCAAGGTTAATATATGTATATATATATATATATATATATATATATATATATATATATATATATATATATATATATATATATATATATATATATATTTTTTTTTTTTCTTCTTTTTTTGCTTTGTCGCTGTTTCCCGCGTTTGCGAGGTAGCGCAAGGAAACAGACGAAAGAAATGGCCCAACCCTCCCTCATACTCATGTATATACATACGTCCACACACGCAAATATACATACCTACACAGCTTTCCATGGTTTACCCCAAACGCTTCACATGCCCTGATTCAATGCACTGACAGCACGTCAACCCCGGTATACCACATCGATCCAATTCACTCTATTCCTTGCCCTCCTTTCACCCTCCTGCATGTTCAGGCCCCGATCACACAAAATCTTTTTCACTCCATCTTTCCACCTCCAATTTGGTCTCCCACTTCTCCTCTTTCCCTCCACCTCCGACACATATATCCTCTTGGTCAATCTTTCCTCACTCATTCTCTCCATGTGCCCAAACCATTTCAAAACACCCTCCTCTGCTCTCTCAACCACGCTCTTTTTATTTCCACACATCTCTCTTACCCTTACGTTTCTTACTCGATCAAACCACCTCACACCACAGATTGTTCTCAAACATCTCATTTCCAGCACATCCATCCTCCTGCGCACAACTCTATCCATAGCCCACGCCTCGCAACCATACAACATTGTTGGAACCACTATTCCTTCAAACATAACCATTTTTGCTTTCCGAGATAATGTTCTCGACTTCCACACATTCTTCAAGGCTCCCAGGATTTTCGCACCCTCCCCCACCCTATGATCTACTTCCGCTTCCATAGTTCTATCAGCTGCCAGATCCACTCCCAGATATCTAAAACACTTTACTTCCTACAGTTTTGCTCCATTCAAACTTACCTCCCAACTGACTTGACCCTCAACCCTACTGTACCTAATAACCTTGCTCTTATTCACATTTACTCTTAACTTTCTTCTTTCACACACTTTATCAAACTCAGTCACCAGCTTCTGCAGTTTCTCACATGAATTGAGTAGGAGATGTATAAAAGAAAGAGACAGGAGGTCAAGAGAAAGGTGCAAGAGGTGAAAAAGAGGGCAAATGAGAGTTGGAGTGAGAGAGTATCATTAAATTTTAGGGAGAATAAAAAGATTTTCTGGAAGGAGGTAAATACAGTGCGTAAGACAAGGGAGCAAATGGGAACTTCATTGAAGGGCGCAAATGGGGAGGTGATAACAAGAAGTGGTGATGTGAGAAGGAGATGGAGTGAGTATTTTGAAGGTTTGTTGAATGTGTTTGATGATAGAGTGGCAGATATAGTGTGTTTTGGGCGAGGTGGTGTGCAAAGTGAGAGGGTTAGGGAAAATGATTTGATAAACAGAGAAGAGGTAGTAAAAGCTTTGCGGATGATGAAAGCCGGCAAGGCAGCAGGTTTGGAAGGTATTGCAGTGGAATTTATTAAAAAAGGGCGTGACTGTATTATTGACTGGTTAATAAGGTTCTTTAATGTATGTATGACTCATGGTGAGGTGCCTGAGGATCGGCGGAATGCGTGCATAGTGCCATTGTACAAAGGCAAAAGGGATAAGAGTGAGTGCTCAAATTATAGAGGTATAAGTTTGTTGAGTATTCCTGGTAAATTATATGGGAGGGTATTGATTGAGAGGGTGAAGACATGTACAGAGCATCAGATTGGGGAAGAGCAGTGTGGTTTCAGAATTGGTAGAGGATGTGCGGATCAGGTGTTTGCTTTGAAGAATGTATGTGAGAAGTACTTAGAAAAGCAAATGGATTTGTATGTAGCATTTATGGATCTGGAGAAGGCATATGATAGAGTTGATAGAGATGCTCTGTGGAAGGTATTAAGAATATATGGTGTGAGAGGCAAGTTGTTAGAAGCAGTGAAAAGTTTTTATCGAGGATGTAAGGCATGTGTACGTGTAGGAAGAGAGGAAAGTGATTGGTTCTCAGTGAATGTATGTTTGCGGTAGGGGTGTGTGATGTCTCCATGGTTGTTTAATTTATTTATGGATGGGGTTGTTAGGGAGGTAAATGCAAGAGTTTTAGAAAGAGGGGCAAGTATGAAGTCTGTTGGGGATGAGAGAGCTTGGGAAGTGAGTCAGTTGTTGTTAGCTGATGATACAGCGCAGGTGGCTGATTCATATATATATATATATATATATATATATATATATATATATATATATATATATATATATATATATATATATATATATATATATATATATATATAGATATATATATATATATATATATATATATATATATATATATATATATATATATATATATATATATATATATATATATATATATATTAGCCCTGGGGATAGGGGAGAAAGAATACTTCCCACGTATTCCCTGTGTGTCGTAGTAGGCGACTAAAAGGGGAGGGAGCGGTGGACTGGAAATCCTCCCCTCTCATTATTTTTTTTAATTTTCCAAAAGAAGGAACAGAGAAGGGGGCCAGGTGAGGATATTCCCTCAAAGGCCCAGTTCTCTGTTCTTAACGCTACCGCGTTATTATATATTCTTTTGTTTTTTTTTTGCTTTGTCGCTGTCTCCCGCGTTTGCGAGGTAGCGCAAGGAAACAGAGGAAAGAAATGGCCCAACCCACCCCCATACACATGTATATACATACGTCCACACACGCAAATATACATACCTACACAGCTTTCCATGGTTTACCCCAGACGCTTCACATGCCTTGATTGAATCTACTGACAGCACGTCAACCCCGGTATACCACATCGATCCAATTCACTCTATTTCTTGACCTCCTTTCACCCTCCTGCATGTTCAAGCCCCGATCACACAAAATCTTTTTCACTCCATCTTTCCACCTCCAATTTGGTCTCCCTCTTCTCCTCGTTCCCTCCACCTCCGACACAAATATTCTCTTGGTCAACCTTTCCTCACTCATTCTGTCCATGTTCCCGAACCATTTCAAAACACCCTCTTCTGCTCTCTCAACCATGCCCTTTTTATTTCCACACATCTCTCTTACCCTTACGTTACTTACTCGATCACACCACCTCACACCACACATTGTCCTCAAACATCTCATTTCCAGCACATCCATCCTCCTGCGCACAACTCTATCCATAGCCCACGTCTCGGAACCATACAACATTGTTGGAACCACTATTCCTTCAAACATACCCATTTTTGCTTTCCGAGATAATTTTCTCGACTTCCACACATTCTTCAAGGCTCCCAGAATTTTCGCCCACTCCCCCACCCTATGATCCACTTGCGCTTCCATGGTTCCATCCGCTGCCAGATCCACTCCCAGATATCTAAAACACTTCACTTCCTCCAGTTTTTCTCCATTCAAACTCACCCCACAATTGACTTGACCCTCAACCCTACTGTACCTAATAACCTTGCTCTTATTCACATTTGCTCTTAACTTTCTTCTTTCACACACTTTACCAAACTCAGTCACCAGCTTCTGTAGTTTCTCACATGAATCAGCCACCAGCGCTGTATCATCAGCGAACAACAACTGACTCACTTCCCAAGCTCTCTCATCCCCAACAGACTTCATACTTGCCCCTCTTTCCAAAACTCTTGCATTCACCTCCCTAACAACCCCATCCATAAACATATTAAACAACCATGGAGACATCACACACCCCTGCCGCAAACCTACATTCACTGAGAACCAATCACTTTCCTCTCTTCCTACACGTATACATGCCTTACATCCTCGATAAAAACTTTTCACTGCTTCTAACAACTTGCCTCCCACACCATATATTCTTAATACCTTCCACAGAGCATCTCTATCAACTCTATCATATGCCTTCTCCAGATCCATAAATGCTACATACAAATCCATATATATATATATATATATTATATATATATATATATATATATATATATATATATATATATATATATATATATATATATATTATACTTTTTTTTTATTATACTTTGTCGCTGTCTCCCGCGTTTGCGAAGTAGCGCAAGGAAACAGACGAAAGAAATGGCCCCCCCCACCCATACACATGTATATACATACGTCCACACACGCAAATATACATACCTACACAGCTTTCCATGGTTTACCCCAGACGCTTCACATGCCTTGATTCAATCCACTGACAGCACGTCAATCCCGGTATACCACATCGCTCCAATTCACTCTATTCCTTGCCCGCCTTTCACTCTCCTGCATGTTCAGGCCCCGATCACACAAAATCTTTTTCACTCCATCTTTCCACCTCCAATTTGGTCTCACTCTTCTCCTCGTTCCCTCCACCTCTGACACATATATCCTCTTGGTCAATCTTTCCTCACTCATTCTCTCCATGTGCCCAAACCACTTCAAAACACCCTCTTCTGCTCTCTCAACCACGCTCTTTTTATTTCCACACATCTCTCTTACCCTTACGTTACTCACTCGATCAAACCACCTCACACCACACATTGTCCTCAAACATCTCATTTCCAGCACATCCATCCTCCTGCGCACAACTCTATCCATAGCCCACGTCTCGCAACCATACAACATTGTTGGAACCACTTTTCCTTCAAACATACCCATTTTTGCTTTCCGAGATAATGTTCTCGACTTCCACACATTCTTCAAGGCTCCCAGAATTTTCGCCCCCTCCCCCACCCTATGATCCACTTCGCTTCCATGGTTCCATCCGCTGCCAGATCCACTCCCAGATATCTAAAACACTTCACTTCCTCCAGTTTTTCTCCATTCAAACTCACCTCCCAATTGACTTGACCCTCAACCCTACTGTACCTAATAACCTTGCTCTTATTCACATTTACTCTTAACTTTCTTCTTATATATATATATATATATATATATATATATATATATATATATATATATATATATATATATATATATATATATATATATATATATATATATATATATATATATATATATATATATATATATATATATATATTTATTTATCTTTATTTATTTTGCTATGTCGTTGTCTCCCTCGTTAGCGTGGTAACGCAAGGAAACAGACGAAAGAATGGCCCAACCCGCCCACATGCACATGTATATACATACACATCCACACACGAAAATATATATACCTATACATCTCAATGTACACATATATATACACACACAGACATATGCATATATACACATGTACATAATTCATACTGTCTGCCTTTATTTTTTCCCATCGCCACCTCGCCACACATGGAATATCAACCCCCTCCCCCCTCATGTGTGCGACGTA
The DNA here is from genome assembly GCF_036320965.1 of Panulirus ornatus. Taxonomy (NCBI): domain Eukaryota; kingdom Metazoa; phylum Arthropoda; class Malacostraca; order Decapoda; family Palinuridae; genus Panulirus; species Panulirus ornatus. The sequence continues at coordinate 29,624,114 of NC_092236.1, forward strand.
GCGTTAGGAAAAGACACCAAAGGCCCCATTCGTTCACACTCAGTCTCTAGCTGTCATGTGATAATGCACCGAAACCACAGCTCCCTTTCCACATCCAGGCCCCACACAACTTTCCATGGTTTACCCCAGACCCTTCACATGTCCTGGATCAATCCATTGATAGCACGTCGACCCCGGTATACCACATCGTTCCAATTCACTCTATTCCTTGCACGCCTTTCACCCTCCTGCAAGTTCAGGCCCCGATCACTCAAAATCTTTTTCACTACATCTTTCCACCTCCAATTGGGTCTCCCACTTCTCCTCGTTTCCTATACCTCTGACATATATATCCTCTTGGTCAATCTTTCCTCACTCATTCTCTCCATGTGACCAAACAATTTCAAAACACCCTCTTCTGCTCTTTCAACCAAAGTCTTTTTATTTCCACACATCTCTGTTACACTTACATTACTTACTCGATCAAACCACCTCACACCACATATTGTCCTCAAACATCTCATTTCCAGCACATCCACCCTCCTGCGCACAACTCTATACATAGCCCACGCCAGGCAACCATACAACATTGTTGGAACCACTATTCCTTCAAACATACCCATTTTTGCTTTCCAAGATAATGTTCTCGACTCCCAAACATTATTCAAGGCTCCCAGAATTTTCGCCCCCCCCCCACCCTATGATTCACTTCCGCTTCCATGGTTCCATCCGCTGCCATATCCACTTCCAGATATCTAAAACACTTTACTTCCTCCAATTTTTCTCCATTCAAACTTACCTCCCAATTGACTTGACCCTCAACCCTACTGTACGTAATAAGCATCCTTTATTCACATTTACTCTTAACTTTCTTCTTTCACACACTTTACCAAACTCAGTCGTCAGCTTCTGCAGTTACTTACATGAATCAGCCACCAGCGCTGTATCATCAGCGAACAACAACTGACTCACTTCCCAAGCTCTCTCATCCACAACAGACTGCATACTTGCCCCTCTTTCCAAAACTCTTGCATTCACCTCCCTAACAACCCCATCCATAAACAAATTAAACAACCATGGAGGCATCACACACCCCTGCCGCACACCTACATTCACTGAGAACCAATCACTTTCTCTCTTCCAAAACGTACACATGCCTTACATCCTCGATAAAAACTTTTCACTGCTTCTAACAACTTGCCTCCCACACCATATATTCATAAAACCTTCCACAGAGCATCTCTATCAACTCTATCATATGCCTTCTCCAGATCCATAAATGCTACACACAAATTCATTTGTTTTTCTAAGTATTTCTCACATACATTCTTCAAAGCAAACTCCTTATCCACACATACTCTACCACTTCTCAAACCACACTGCTCTTCCCCAATCTGATGGTCTGTACATTCCTTTACCCTCTCAATCTATACCCTCCCATATAATTTACCAGGAATACTCAACAAACTTATACCTCTGTAATTTTAGCACTCACTCTTATCTCCTTTCCCTTTGTACAATGGCACTATGGAAGCATTCCGCCAATCCTCAGGCACCTCACCATGAATCATACATACATTAAATAAGTGAACAATACAGTCTAGTGAACAATACAGTCACCCCCTTTTTTTAATAAATTCCAGTGCAATACCATCCAAACCTGCTGCCTTGCCGGCTTTCATCTTCCGTAGAAATTTTAATACTACCACTTCTCTATTTAACAAGTCATTTTCCATAACCCTCTCACTTTACACACCACCTCGACCAAAACACCCTATATCTGCCACTCTATCATCAAACACATTCAACAAACCTTCAAAATACTCACTCCATATCCTTCGCACATCACCACTACTTGTTATCACCTCCCCATTAGCCCCCTTCACTGAAGATCCCATTTGCTCCCTTGTCTTACGCAATTTATTTTCCTCCTTCCAAAACATCTTTTTGTTCTCCCTAAAATTTAATGATACTCTCTCACCCCAACTCTCATTTGCCCTCTTTTTCACCTCTTGCACCTTTCTCTTGACCTCCTGCCTCTTTCTTTTATACCTCTCCCACTCATTTGCATTATTTCCCGGCAAAAATCGTCCAAATGTCTCTCTCTTCTCTTTCACTAATAATCTTACTTCTTCATCCAACCACTCACTTACATTTCTATTCAACCCACCTCATACGCTTCTCTTGCCACAAGCATCTTTTGCGCAAGACATCACTGCTTCCTTAATTACAACCCATTCCTCCCCCACTCCCCTTACCACCTTTGTTGTCACCTTTCTCCATTTTGCACTCAGTCTCTCCTGGTACTTCCTCACACAAGTCTCCTTCCCAAGCTCACTTACTCTCACCACTCTCTTCACCCCAATATTCTCTCTTCTCTTCTGAAAACCCCCACAAATCTTCACCTTCGCCTACACAAGATAATGATCATTCATCCCTTCAGTTGCACCTCTCAGCACATTAACATCCAAAAGCCTCACTTTCGTGCGTCTATCAATTAACATGTAATCCAATAACGCTCTCTGGCCATCTCTCCTACTTAAATAAGTATACTTATGTACATCTCGCATTTTAAACCATGCATTCCCAATCACCAGTCCTTTTTCAGCACATAAATCTACAATCTTTTCACCATTTCCATTTACAACACTGAAGACTTGCAAAAATCGTCCAAATGCCTCTCTTCTCTTTCACTAAAAATCTTACTTCTTCATTCCACCACTCACTACCTTTTCTAATCAACCCACCTCCCACTCTTCTCATGCCACAATCATCTTTTGCGCAAGCCATCACTGCGTCCCTAAATACATCCCATTCTTCCCCCACTCCCCTTACCTCCTTTGTTCTCACCTTTTTCCATTCTGTATATATATATATATATATATATATATATATATATATATATATATATATATATATATATATATATATATATATATATATATATATATATATATATATATATATATATATATATATATATATATATATATATTTTTTTTTTTTTTTTTACTTTGTCGCTGTCTCCCGCGTTTACGAGGTAGCGCAAGGAAACAGACGAAAGAAATGGCCCACCCCCATACACATGTATATACATACGTCCACACTCGCAAATATACATACCTACACAGCTTTCCATGGTTTACCCCAGACGCTTCACATGCCTTGATTCAATCCACTGACAGCACGTCAACCCCGGTATACCACATCGCTCCAATTCACTCTATTCCTTGCCCTCCTTTCACCCTCCTGCATGTTCAGGCCCCGATCACATAAAATCTTTTTCACTTCATCTTTCCACCTCCAATTTGGTCTCCCTCTTCTCCTTGCTCCCTCCACCTCCGACACATATATCCTCTTGGTCAATCTTTCCTCACTCATTCTCTCCATGTGCCCAAACCACTTCAGAACACCCTCTTCTGCTCTCTCAACCACGCTCTTTTTATTTCCACACATCTCTCTTACCCTTACGTTACTCACTCGATCAAACCACCTCACACCACACATTGTCCTCAAACATCTCATTTCTAGCACATCCATCCTCCTGCGCACAACTCTATCCATAGCCCACGCCTCGCAACCATACAACATTGTTGGAACCACTATTCCTTCAAACATACCCATTTTTGCTTTCCGAGATAATGTTCTCGACTTCCACACATTCTTCAAGGCTCCCAGAATTTTCGCCCCCTCCCCCACCCTATGATCCACTTCCGCTTCCATGGTTCCATCCGCTGCCAGATCCACTCCCAGATATCTAAAATACTTCACTTCCTCCAGTTTTTCTCCATTCAAACTCACCTCCCAATTGACTTGACCCTCAACCCTACTGTACCTAAAAACCTTGCTCTTATTCACATTTACTCTTAACTTTCTTCTTCCACACACTTTACCAAACTCAGTCACCAGCTTCTGCAGTTTCTCACATGAATCCGCCACCAGCGCTGTATCATCAGCGAACAACAACTGACTCACTTCCCAAGCTCTCTCATCCCCAACAGACTTCATACTTGCCCCTCTTTCCAAAACTCTTGCATTTACCTCCCTAACAACCCCATCCATAAACAAATTAAACAACCATGGAGACATCACACACCCCTGCCGCAAACCTACATTCAATGAGAACCAATCACTTTCCTCTCTTCCTACACGTACACATGCCTTACATCCTCGATAAAAACTTTTCACTGCTTCTAACAACTTTCCTCCCACACCGTATATTCTTAATACCTTCCACAGAGCATCTCTATAAACTCTATCATATGCCTTCTCCAGATCCATAAATGCTACATACAAATCCATTTGCTTTTCTAAGTATTTCTCACATACATTCTTCAAAGCAAACACCTGATCCACACATCCTCTACCACTTCTGAAACCACACTGCTCTTCCCCAATCTGATGCTCTGTACATGCCTTCACCCTCTCAATCAATACCCTCCCATATAATTTACCAGGAATACTCTACAAACTTATACCTCTGTAATTTGAGCACTCACTCTTATCCCCTTTGCCTTTGTACAATGGCACTATGCACGCATTCCGCCAATCCTCAGGCACCTCACCATGAGTCATACATACATTAAATAACCTTACCAACCAGTCAACAATACAGTCACCCCCTTTTTTAATAAATTCCACTGCAATACCATCCAAACCTGCTGCCTTGCCGGCTTTCATCTTCCGCAAAGCTTTCACTACCTCTTCTCTGTTTACCAAATCATTTTCCCTAACCCTCTCACTTTGCACACCATCTAGACCAAAACACCCTATATCTGCCACTCTATCATCAAACACATTCAACAAACCTTCAAAATACTCACTCCATCTCCTTCTCATATCACCACTACTTGCTATCACCTCCCCATTTGCGCCCTTCACTGAAGTTCCCATTTGCTCCCTTGTCTTACGCACTTTATTTACCTCCTTCCAGAACATCTTTTTATTCTCCCTAAAATTTAATGATACTCTCTCACCCCAACTCTCATTTGCCCTTTTTTCACGTCTTGCACCTTTCTCTTGACCTCCTGTCTCTTTCTTTTATACATCTCCCACTCAATTAAGTTTTTTCCCTGCAAAAATCGTCCAAATGCCTCTCTCTTCTCTTTCACTAATACTCTTACTTCTTCATCCCACCACTCACTACCCTTTCTAATCAACCCACCTCCCACTCTTCTCATGCCACAAGCATCTTTTGCGCAAGCCATCACTGATTCCCTAAATACATCCCATTCCTCCCCCATTCCCCTTGCTTCCATTGTTCTCGCCTTTTTCCATTCTGTACTCAGTCTCTCCTGGTACTTCCTCACACAAGTCTCATTCTCAAGCTCACTTACTCTCACCACCCTCTTCACACCAACATTCACTCTTCTTTTCTGAAAACCCATACAAATCTTCACCTTAGCCTCCACAAGATAATGATCAGACATCCCTCCAGTTGCACCTCTCAGCACATTAACATCCAAAAGTCTCTCTTTCGCACGCTTGTCAATTAACACGTAATCCAATAACGCTCTCTGGCCATCTCTCCTACTTACATAAGTATACTTATGTATATCTCGCTTTTTAAACCAGGTATTCCCAATCATCAGTCCTTTTTCAGCACATAAATCTACAAGCTCTTCACCATTTCCATTTACAACACTGAACACCCCATGTATACCAATTATTCCCTCAACTGCCACATTATTCACCTTTGCATTCAAATCACCTATCACTATAACCCGGTCTCGTGCATCAAAACCACTAACACACTCATTCAGCTGCTCCCAAAACACTTGCCTCTCTTGATCTTTCTTCTCATGCCCAGGTGCATATGCACCAATAATCACCCACCTCTTTCCATCAACTTTCAGTTTTACCCATATTAATCGAGAATTTACTTTCTTACACTCTATCACATACACCCACAACTCCTGTTTCAGGAGTATTGCTACTCCTTCCCTTGCTCTTGTCCTCTCACTAACCCCTGACTTTACTTACTTATATATACTTACTTATATATATATATATATATATATATATATATATATATATATATATATATATATATATATATATATATATATATATATATATATATATTTATATATATATATATATATATATATATATATATATATATATATATATATATATATATATATATATATATATATATATATGTATATATATATATATATATATATATATATATATATATATATATATATATATATATATATATATATATATATATATATATATATATATATATATATATATATATATATATATATATATATATATATATATATATATATATATATACATATATATATATATATATATATATATATATATATATATATATATATATATATATATATATATATATTATTATTCTTATTTATTTTTTTTTGTCGCTGTCTCCCGCGTTAGCGTGGTAGCGCAAGGAAACAGACGAAAGAATGGCCCAACCCGCCCACATACACATATATATACATACACGTTCACACACGCAAATATACATAACTATACATCTCAATGTATACATATATATACACACACAGACATATACATATATACACATTTACGTAATTCATACTGTCTGCCTTTATTTCTTCCCATCGCCACCTCGCCCCACATGGAATAACAACCCCCTTCCCCCTCATGTGTGCGAGGTAGCGCTAGGAAAGACATCAAAGGCCCCATTCGTTCACACTCAGTCTCTAGCTGTCATGAAATAATGCACCGAAACCACAGCTCCCTTTCCACATCCAGGCCCCACACACTTTCCATGGTTTACCCCAGACGCTTCACATGCCCTGGTTCAATCCATTGACAGCACGTCGACCCCGTTATACCACATCGTTCCAATTCACTGTATTCTTTGCACGCCTTTCACCCTCCTGCATCTTCAGGACCCGATCACTCAAAATCTTTTTCACTCCATCTTTCTACCTCTAATTTGGTCTCCCACTTCTCCTCGTTCCCTCCACCTCTGACACATATATCCTCTTGGTCAATCTTTCCACACTCATTCTCTACATGTGACCAAACCATTTCAAAACACCCTCTTCTGCTTTCTCAACCAAACTCTTTTTATTTCCACACATCTCTCTCACCCTTACATTTCTTATTCGATCAAACCACCTCACACCACATATTGTCCTCAAACATCTCATTTCCAGCACATCCACCCTCCTGCGCACAACTCTATCCATAGCCCACGCCTCGCAACCAGACAACATTGTTGGAACCACTATTCCTTCAAACATACCCATTTTTGCTTTCCGAGATAATGTTCTCGACATCCAAACATTCTTCAAGGCTCCCAGAATTTTCGCCCCCTCCCCCACCCTATGATTCACTTCCGCTTCCATGGTTCCATGCGCTGCCAGATCCACTTCCAGATATCTAAAACACTTTACCTCCTTCAGTTCTTCTCCATTCAAACTTACCTCCGAATTGACTTGACCCTCAACCCTACTGTACCTAATAACCTTCCTCTTATTCACATTTACTCTTAACTTTCTTCTTTCTCACACTTTACCAAACTCAGTCACCAGCTTCTGCAGTTTCTTACATGAATCCGCCACCAGCGCTGTATCATCAGCGAACAACAACTGACTCACTTCCCAAGCTCTCTCATCCACAACAGACTGCATACTTGCCCCTCTTTCTAAAACTGTTGCATTCACCTCCCTAACAACCCCATCCATAAACATATTAAACAACCATGGAGACATGACACACCCCTGCCGCACCTCCTACATTCACTGAGAACCAATCACTTTCCTCTCTTCCTACACGTACACATGCCTTACATCCTCGATAAAAACTTTTCACTGTTTCTAACAACTTTCCTCCCACACCATATATTCTTAAAACCTTCCACAGAGCATCTCTATCAACTCTATCATATGCCTTCTCCAGATCCATAAATGCTACATACAAATCCATTTGTTTTTCTAAGTATTTCTCACATACATTCTTCAAAGCAAACACCTAATCCACACATCCTCTACCACTTCTGAAACCACACTGCTCTTCCCTAATCTGATGCTCTGTACATGCCTTCACCCTCTCAATCAATACCCTCCCATATAATTTACCAGGAATACTCAACAAACTTATACCTCTGTAATTTGAGCACTCACTCTTATCCTCTTTGCCTTTTTACAATGGCAATATGGAAGCATTCCGCCAATACTCAAGCACCTCACCATGAATCATAGATACATTAAATAACCTTACCAACCAGTCAACAAAACAGTCACCCCCTTTTTTAATAAATTCCACTGCAATACCATCCAAACCTGCTGCCTTGCCGGCTTTCATCTTCCGTAAAGCTTTTACTACCTCTTCTTTATTTACCAAATCATTTTCCCTAACCCTCTCACTTTGCACACCACCTCGACCAAAACACCCTATATCTGCCACTCTATCATCAAACATATTCAACAAACCTTCAAAATACTCACTCCATCTCCTTCTCACAGCACCACTACTCGTTATCACCTCCCCATTAGCGCCCTTCACTGAAGTTCCCATTTGCTCCCTTGTAATACGCACTTTATTTACCTCCTTCCAAAACATCTTTTTATCTCCCTAAAATTGAATGATCCTCTCTCACCCCAATTCTCATTTGCCCTCTTTTTCACCTCTTGCAACTTTCTCTTGACCTCCTGCCTCTTTCTTTTATACCTCTCCCACTCATTTGCATTATTTCCCGGCAAAAATCGTCCAAATGTCTCTCTCTTCTCTTTCACTAATAATCTTACTTCTTCATCCAACCACTCACTTACATTTCTATTCAACCCACCTCATACGCTTCTCTTGCCACAAGCATCTTTTGCGCAAGACATCACTGCTTCCTTAAATACATCCCATTCCTCCCCCACTCCCCTTACCACCTTTGTTGTCACCTTTCTCCATTTTGCACTCAGTCTCTCCTGGTACTTCCTCACACAAGTCTCCTTCCCAAGCTCACTTACTCTCACCACTCTCTTCACCCCAATATTCTCTCTTCTTTTCTGAAAACCCCCACAAATCTTCACCTTCGCCTACACAAGATAATGATCATTCATCCCTTCAGTTGCACCTCTCAGCACATTAACATCCAAAAGCCTCACTTTCGTGCGTCTATCAATTAACATGTAATCCAATAACGCTCTCTGGCCATCTCTCCTACTTAAATAAGTATACTTATGTATATCTCGCATTTTAAACCATGCATTCCCAATCACCAGTCCTTTTTCAGCACATAAATCTACAATCTTTTCACCATTTCCATTTACAACACTGAAGACTCATGTATACCAATCATTCCCTCAACTGCCACATTACTTACCTTTGCATTCAAATCATTCATCACTATAACCCGGTCTTGTGCATGAAAACCACTAACACATTCATTCAACTGCTCCCAAAACACTTGCCTCTCATAATCTTTCTTCTCTTGACCAGGTGCATATGCAACAATAATCACCCATCTCTCTCCATCAACTTTCAGTTTTACCCATATCAATCTAGAATTTACTTTCTTACACTGTATCACATACTCCATATATATATATATATATATATATATATATATATATATATATATATATATATATATATATATATATATATATATATATATATATATATATATATATATATATATAAAATATATACATTTATATATATATGTATATATATGTTTTTTTTTTTGCCGCTGTCTCTCGCGTTTGCGAGGTAGCGCAAGGAAACAGACGAAAGAAATGGCCCAACCCACCCCCATACACATGCCTCGATTCAATCCACTGACAGCACGTCAACCCCGGTATACCATATCGCTCCAATTCACTCTATTCTTTGCCCTCCTTTCACCCTCCTGCATGTTCAAGCCCCGATCACACAAAATCTTTTTCACTCCATCTTTCCACCTCCAATTTGGTCTCCCTCTTCTCCTCGTTCCCTCCACCTCCGACACATATATCCTCTTGGTCAATCTTTCTCACTCATTCTCTCCATGTGACCAAACCATTTCAAAACACCCTCTTCTGCTCTCTCAATCACGCTCTTTTTATTTCCACACCTCTCTCTTACCCTTACGTTAATTACTCGATCAAACCACCTCACACCACACATTGTCCTCAAACATCTCATTTCCAGCGCATCCATCCTCCAGGGCACAACTATATCCATAGTCCACGCCTCGCAACCATACAACATTGTTGGAACCACTATTCCTTCAAACATACCCATTTCTGCTTTCCGAGATAATGTTCTCGACTTCCACACATTCTTCAAGGCTCCCAGAATTTTCGCCCCCTCCCCCACCCTATGATCCACTTCCGCTTCCATGTTTCCATCCGCTGCCAGATCCACTCCCAGATATCTAAAACACTTCACTTCCTCCAGTTTTTCACCATTCAAACTCACCTCCCAATTGAATTGACCCTCAACCCTACTGTACCTAATAACCTTGCTCTTATTCATATTTACTCTTAACTTTCTTCTTTCACACACTTTACCAAACTTAGTCACCAGCTTCTGCAGTTTCTCACATGAATCAGCCACCAGCGCTGTATCATCAGCGAACAACAACTGACTCACTTCCCAAGCTCTCTCATCCCCAACAGACTTCATACTTGCCCCTCTTTCCAAAACTCTTGCATTCACCTCCATAAAGAAATTAAACAACCATGGAGACATCACACACCCCTGCCGCAAACCTACATTCACTGAGAACCAATCACTTCCCTCTCTTCCTACACGTACACATGCCTTACATCCTCGATAAAAACTTTTCACTGCTTCTAACAACTTGCCTCCCACACCATATATCCTTAATACCTTCCACAGAGCATCTCTATGAACTCTATCATATGCCTTCTCCTGATCCGTAAATGCTACATACAAATCCATTTCCTTTTCTAAGTATTTCTCACATACATTCTTCAAAGCAAACACCTGATCCACACATCCTCTACCACTTCTGAAACCACACTGCTCTTCCCCAATCTGATGCTCTGTACATGCCTTCACCCTCTCAATCAATACCCTCCCATATAAAATTTCCAGGAATACTCAACAAACTTATACCTCTGTAATTTGAGCACTCATTCTTATCCCCTTTGCCTTTGTACAATGGCACTATGCACGCATTCCGCCAATCCTCAGGCACCTCACCATGAGTCATACACACATTAAATAACCTTACCAACCAGTCCACAATACAGTCACCCCCTTTTTTAATAAATTCCACTGCAATACCATATATATATATATATATATATATATATATATATATATATATATATATATATATATATATATATATATATATATATATATATATTCTTTTTCTTTCGTACTATTTGCCATTTCCCGCGTTAGCGAGGTAGCGTTAAGAACAGAGGACTGGGCCTTTGAGGGAATATCCTCACCTGGCCCCCTTCTCCGTTCCTTCTTTTGGAAATTTGAAAAAATCGAGTGGGGAGGATTTCCAGCCCCCCGCTCCCTCCCCTTTTAGTCGCCTTCTACGACACGCAGACAATACGAGGGAAGTATTCTTAATCCCCTATCCCCAGGTATGATATATATATATATATATATATATATATATATATATATATATATATATATATATATATATATATATATATATATATATATATATATATTTTCTTTTCTTTTCTTTTTTTTTGTTGCTGTCTCCCGCGTTTGCGAGGTAGCGCAAGGAAACAGACGAAAGAAATGGCCCAACCCACCCCCATACACATGTATATACATACGTCCACACACGCAAATATACATACCTACACAGCTTTCCAAGGTTTACCCCAGACGCTTCACATGCCCCGATTCAATCCACTGACAGCACGTCAACCCCGGTATACCACATCGCTCCAATTCACTCTATTCCTTGCCCTCCTTTCACCCTCCTGCATGTTCAGGCCCCGATCACACAAAATCTTTTTCACTCCATCTTTCCACCTCCAATTTGGTCTCCCTCTTCTCCTCGTTCCCTCCACCTCCGACACATATATCCTCTTGGTCAATCTTTCCTCACTCATTCTCTCCATGTGCCCAAACCATTTCAAAACACCCTCTTCTGCTCTCTCAACCACGCTCTTTTTATTTCCACACATCTCTCTTACCCTTACGTTACTTACTCGATCAAACCACCTCACACCACACATTGTCCTCAAACATCTCATTTCCAGCACATCCATCCTCCTGCGCACAACTCTATCCATAGCCCACGCCTCGCAACCATACAACATTGTTGGAACCACTATTCCTTCAAACATACCCATTTTTGCTTTCCGAGATAATGTTCTCGACTTCCACACATTCTTCAAGGCCACCAGAATTTTCGCCCCCTCCCCCACCCTATGATCCACTTCCGCTTCCATGGTTCCATCCGCTGCCAGATCCACTCCCAGATATCTAAAACACTTCACTTCCTCCAGTTTTTCTCCAATCAAACTCACTTTCCAATTGACTTGACCCTCAACCCTACTGTACCTAATAACCTTGCTCTTATTCACATTTACTCTTAAATTTCTTCTTTCACACACTTTACCAAACTCAGTCACCAGCTTCTGCAGTTTCTCACATGAATCAGCCACCAGCGCTGTATCATCAGCGAACAACAACTGACTCACTTCCCAAGCTCTCTCATCCCCAACAGACTTCATACTTGCCCCTCTTTCCAAAACTCTTGCATTCACCTCCCTAACAACCCCATCCATAAACAAATTAAACAACCATGGAGACATCACACACCCCTGCCGCAAACCTACATTCACTGAGAACCAATCACTTTCCTCTCTTCCTACACGTACACATGCCTTACATCCTCGATAAAAACTTTTCACTGCTTCTAACAACTTTCCTCCCACACCATATATTCTTAATACCTTCCACAGAGCATCTCTATCAGCTCTATCATATGCCTTCTCCAGATCCATAAATGCTACATACAAATCCATTTGCTTTTCTAAGTATTTCTCACATATATTCTTCAAAGCAAACACCTGATCCACACATCCTCTACCACTTCTGAAACCACACTGCTCCTCCCCAATCTGATGCTCTGTACATGCCTTCACCCTCTCAATCAATACCCTCCCATATAATTTACCAGGAATACTCAACAAACTTATACCTCTGTAATTTGAGCACTCACTCTTATCCCCTTTGCCTTTGTACAATGGCACTATGCACGCATTCCGCCAATCCTCAGGCACCTCACCGTGAGTCATACATACATTAAATAACTTTACCAACCAGTCAACAATACAGTCACCCCCTTTTTTAATAAATTCCACTGCAATACCATCCAAACCTGCTGCCTTGCCGGTTTTCATCTTCCGCAAAGCTTTTACTACCTCTTCTCTGTTTACCAAATCATTTTCCATAACCCTCTCACTTTGCACACCACCTCGACCAAAACACCCTATATCTGCCACTCTATCATCAAACACATTCAACAAACCTTCAAAATACTCACTCCATCTCCTTCTCACATCACCACTACTTGTTATCACCTCCCCATTTGCGCCCTTCACTGAAGTTCCCATTTGCTCCCTTGTCTTACGCACTTTATTTACCTCCTTCCAGAACATCTTTTTATTCTCCCTGAAATTTAATGATACTCTCTCACCCCAACTCTCATTTGCCCTTTTTTCACCTCTTGCACCTTTCTCTTGACCTCCTGTCTCTTTCTTTTATACGTCTCCCACTCAACTGCATTTTTTCCCTGCAAAAACCGTCCAAATGCCTCTCTCTTCTCTTTCACTAATACTCTTATCTCTTCATCCAACCACTCACTACCCTTTCTAATCAACTACCTCCCACTCTTCTCATGCCACAAGACTCTTTTGCGCAATCCATCACTGATTCCCTAAATACATCCCATTCCTCCCCCACTCCCCTTACTTCCCTTGTTCTCACCTTTTTCCATTCTGTACTCAGTCTCTCCTGGTACTTCCTCACACAAGTCTCCTTCCCAAGCTCACTTACTCTTACCACCCTCTTCACCCCAACATTCATTCTTTTTTTCTGAAAACCCATACAAATCTTCACCTTAGCCTCCACAAGATAATGATCAGACATCCCTCCAGTTGCACCTCTCAGCACATTAACATCCAAAAGTCTCTTTCGCGCGCCTGTCAATTAACACGTAACCCAATAACGCTCTCTGGCCATCTCTCCTACTTACATAAGTATACTTATGTATATCTCGCTTTTTAAACCAGGTATTCCCAATCATCAGTCCTTTTTCAGCACATAAATCTACAAGCTCTTCACCATTTCCATTTACAACACTGAACACCCTATGTATACCAATTATTCCCTCAACTGCCACATTACTCACCTTTGCTTTCAAATCACCCATCATTATAACCCGGTCTCGTGCATCAAAACCACTAACACACTCATTCAGTTGCTCCCAAAACACTTGCCTCTCATGATCTTTCTTCTCATATATATATATATATATATATATATATATATATGTATATATATATATATATATATATATATATATATATATATATATATATATATATATATATATATATATATGTAATGTATACCTCATGTAATACATTATGAGCATGAAGGGTCTTGGATTTATTTTGAATCGATGTTTGTTGTGTTCTGGTGGTGGATGATGTCCAGAGCGGATGCTGAATAATATAACTCGTGTTTCTCTGAAACGTGCAGTTTCTGGTTGTTGTATGTCTGCTGGATTGCAGTTTAAGACTTAGATTGGTGGTATGTTGCTTAGCGTTCGTTAGGTAAGATTCCTCAATGATTTTTGTCTGCGTTATGTGTGTGTGGGAAAGGAGTTCCGTGAGTGTAGGTTACCGAATTGTGAAGAAGGGTTCAGTTTTGTGTTTCTATTTGAATTTTCGTGCTTCATTCTTGAGTGGTTTGGGTGGGAGAACTGTAGAAAACTGAGTGCCGTGCGTCATAAGGTGGGACCTCAGTAAGAGGACCCTTGTTACGTTATGAAAGTGTTATGTTTGATTCTTGATGTACAACCAGTGATTGTTCTGAGTGCAATTTTTCATTTTTTGGACGGATGGCTTACAGCTTTAGTATAACTGCTTTTGTGGGGATGTAAAACTAGGCAGGTGAAGCATAGTTTAAAGTGGAAGGGTTGAGCTCTCTTTATAGGATGTTGAGGGATCACTTTCTCTTGTCCAAATCTGGTGTCAGTTAGTGTTCTAACGGTATTCAGTTTGTGTTTAGTTTGTCTGTTTTCTATTCCTAATGTTACCTGTGTGGGCGTAAACGTCATGTGTGTGCCGTGTGTGATGCCGAGAATGGGTTGTCTCTTGTTTAGTGGGATTACATAAGTCTGTAATGATTTTAGGGGTCGATTGTTTAGTTTTTGTCAGGTTAAATCCGTGTGTAAGTGTTTTGTCACTTTTATTCTCTAGGGGTGATGTGTGTGTGTGTGTGTGTGTGTGTGTGTGTGTGTGTGTGTGTGTGTGTGTGTGTGAGATTTCCTATCTATCGCTACCTATTTATACTGCATGGTAAGGGACTTTAACATTCTTTGGGCCCCATTTCTTGACCATTTTCTACTAACATACAACTTAAGTTATTTCCCTGACTGTAGTAACTACGTCCTCAGTCATTTTAATCCATTTGTCACTTTTGCACCATGAAAGCACTTTTCTCATCATTTTTTTTTTACATCTTACTTGATTTTATGTAATGTCCTGTGATTCCTCTATCTTTTGCATCTCTTGAAAATCTGTTCACTGTCCATGTCATTGATCTGTTTTGAAAACTTAAAGGTTGTGATAAAGTCACTCCTCACTCTTCTCTCAACCAAGGTGGACAAGCCCAAAATCTTTAGACGTTCCCCGTAAATTAGATCTACTAATTCTAGTACCATCTTTTTTCCCTCCTATACACCTCCTCTATTACCTATATGTGCTTCTTTAGGTGCTGTGACCAAACTATGAAAGCCCATTCAAGTTTTGGTCTTATGTAGGACATGAACAGCTTGCTAAATAATTCCTTATCCATATACTTGAAAGCTAACGTGATATATGACAAATGACAGTTTCTCTCTGTTTCTGTTTTCTTAATGTTTGTCTCTAATGACAGGGTAGCGACACTCCCAAGTCCTCCAAACACACAAATTCCTGAAGCTTATCTCTTGCTGAATCATGATCACATTGTGATCCTCTATCACTTTCTCCTATCCTCATTACCTTACATTTGCTTAAGCTGAGTTTCATCAAACATGTATTAAGCCAAATTTGAAGTATGTTTAGGTCCCCTTGTAAACAAATGCGGTGCTCCTCGCTTTTCTTTTCCCCTCCACTAAGATAATCTTTTATTCGTCGAACGAAACTCATCCTTTTTCCTGCCTGGTCTTCCAGCTTCTTAATCAGACTCTCTTACAACTCTGTCTCAAATGCTATGTGGGAGTTAAGATACAGAGAGCCTACTTAGCCTTCCCTTTTATTTAAGACAGAGATCACTCTCTTATAGAAATCTTAGAGGTTCGTTATGCATGACCTTTCCTTAACACCGTGTTGTCTCACACTTAGATTATTTCTCCTTTGTATGAAGTCATCCATGTGTATGTGCGTGTGTGTGTGTGTGTGTGTGTGTGTTTACATATATATGGCACAGGACACATATGCGTAGAGAAAGAAGCATCTATTCTCTTTGTGTTAAGATTATTATGCGTTATGTCTATCATAATATCGCCTACGAGTACCGGTGTAATGATTTATTATTATTTTGCATGTTACTGAGATCTGACTAGGAAAGCTAATGTGCTGGTATGTGATTTTATAAAAGATATAATGGGCAGGCTTGGAGCCTATAAATTCAACATTTATAATACGCACAATGGATGTCTGTAATATATACATCCGCAAAAGACCATCGTGATATCTTTTCAACTAGTTTGCTTACAATGTGACAGAACGAAAGTACTGACCTTGTAAAGCTGATGACGGACGGGTCTTTAAGATCACTTACAGAATCAATACTGGAGGACTGTGGAGAGAACCAACATACTTCAACCGTTCTCCTTTGCTTCTAGTGATTAAAGAAAATGACAAATATTCGAAGAGAAATATCACTAAAGCCGTCATACTAAGCTTGATACTGCAGAGATATTATTGATATCGGAATGGATATGATAGATTTACTTTTAATTACGGAACTACTTTTCTCACGTGGACATGATCAGAAATTATATTTCCAGCACATCAAAAGGGCCTGACTAAGCCTTCATTGAGTGGTATTCCAGTGATAAAGGGCAACTCTAACATATCATTTTTGTTTGAAAGTTACATTTTCATTAGTATAAGGATTTGCACAGAGGTTCCTGATCTGGTTTGTGCACCATTACTTTAAAAAATTCTTAGACGTTAATTCTGGGATGTAACATCGAACTTTTTTCTTTTAAGACACCTTACCAACTTTGATTTGAGGATGAGCTATGAAACCATATATTTTCTTAATTGAAGAAAAATATGCTTCGTTGGGTCGTTGGCAGTTAAGTGTAATATTCCAGTTCGTTCCGATTTCTGAGTCCCTGAAAGATATTTTTAGGTTTTTGGAGGACGAATTTTGAGATCAAGTTGAAGGATACGAGGAAACTGTTAGTTGCTTAAGAGAGACAGTTTACTGAGAATCTCCAGGCAGCGTCTGACACCCTTCTAGCTGGCCTAATGTCTGCACCAATATGCCTCCTCCCGTGGGCTGGAATTACAAGAATCTCGAATCTCCTCAAAGACTAGCTTTGGGACACCTCTTACCAAGGTGATGCACTTGGCAGAACCTTCTCCCAAGGGCTAGGCTTAGAAAAGCCTTCTTTTAAGGGCTTGGCTTAGAGTAACCTCTTTCTGCAGGATGCGCTTAGAATAACCTCCTTTTAGGGTTAGGCATGGAAGGCTCTTCTCTTGAAGCCTCGTTGTGTCAGAATCTCGATAGGGAAAGGCATAAAAGTATTTCAACCCAAGGGTTTGACTTTGGAAAACCTCATCTCGAGGCTACACTTGGAAGAAACTCCTTCCCGGGATGGATTTCACAATCTTTTCCTTCTGTTTGCAGGGACTGGAAGAAATCTTTCCCAAGGTCTAAAGTTGAAAGATCCTCCTCCCTAAGACTGGGCTTAGGAGAATCTCATTGCGGATGCTAGGTTTCCGATGATCTCTTGACGAAAACTGAACTTACTGTAGCAGAACTTCTTAGTGGATGACTTGGAAAAAACTGCCTTCCGAGGACTGAGGGTGAAGCCCTTCCTCGGGGCTGAACTTGGAGGAAAGACAACGAATTACACACTACTCTGCTATGTTCACCTTTTCCCGAGTATCCAAAAACTTTTCAGAAAATGTCTAAGAATTGATATGGAAAGCTATATTGGGCGAAGTATATGCATGAAATTACATCGCTGCCATGAGCATTGCGATTAATTAAGCACAAATTATGAAAATCTGTGAGTATCTTGGAATT
Source organism: Panulirus ornatus (assembly GCF_036320965.1). Taxonomy (NCBI): domain Eukaryota; kingdom Metazoa; phylum Arthropoda; class Malacostraca; order Decapoda; family Palinuridae; genus Panulirus; species Panulirus ornatus. Next base: position 29,642,576 of record NC_092236.1, read on the forward strand.
TTCATTTATTTCCTTGCCATCACAAAGTTAGTATAGCCTCTCCTCCGTCATTGTAGAACACTTGTTACAATTACCTCCCGAGTGCTTATCTTTTCTCACAGTTAACATTGCACTTTTTTATTACCGTCATGCCTCTTCTCTGGCTTGCTTACATTTGTTATCCCTGCTTATGTTATCACAATCATATATTCATATTTCCGTCTTACGTATCCTGTGAATCATGAATTTTTTCTGATGTTTCCTCTTTTCTGTATTACAGGTTTCACGTATTGATTTTGTTCATTCTATTACGATTTTTTCTAGTCCCTTGTTCGATCCTTCATTTTCTTCTGTCAGATATATTCTTTACTTCCCTTCATCATTTTCTTTGTTCCCTTCATTCATTTCATCCTCTGGTTTTCCTGTTCCTTGGCCATGACTCGCCTGACTGTTATGAATGTTTGATGCTTTTCTATTTCCCCGTATCAATGATTCTTCTTTCACAAATCAGATTATCTCGTTTCAGGTTAAATCATGTCGAATATGTAATGTAGTCCCATAGGTCCTGAGAAAAAACTCCTAAGGTAAGTAAGCCAAAGCTAAATAATCTTATAATTGATATCTCCGAGATACCTACATCCAGGATAAGTAACCGTTAGCTATTACTTCTAAGATAAGTAGCTCTGAGAGGATCTTCCTAAGGCAAGCAATCCTTTATTCTTTCTCTCAGATGCCCTAATTTCGAACTAAAAATGTTCATATATTGTCAAATTGAAGCTGTGCAGTGATTAGGGTCCATAACATGGCAGATGAATCACTCTATCCAAGCGGCTATAGTGACATGAACCACATGAGAGGCCGAGTCATCCCATCTATAAATATCTCGTTTATTATATATTCATTTTTGTTGGTCGCTTTACATTTTTTAATTAACTTTTTACGGTGAGAGGATACAGGTCGGGGGAAATCCTCCGGGGATTATAAACCACAGCTGAAAAAAAAAAGAGATATAGAAAAAAGAATTTCAACTGATATGGAAATTCCACAACACTTTCTTGTTCTTCCAGTTCTCTTTGTTCATGATAATTCATAAGGTTTGATCACCCATTCTCTTTACAAGACAATCAACATTCTCATCCTCTCTCTCTCTCTCTCTCTCTCTCTCTCTCTCTCTCTCTCTCTCTCTCTCTCTCTCTCTCTCTCTCTCTCTCTCTCTCTCTCTCTCTCTCTCTCTCTCTTGATTCACAAACTTAGTCTCTACTCCTCTTACTTGACACTATATGATTCATCCGACTCGTTCATCGTAATTACATTACTACGCAGTGAGTGTTAGGCAAATTCTCGTTGCATATATTCGTAAGTACTCCCTATATCTCTCCCTCTAGTCCCGGCAGCTGTAGTTTGGATGATTTTTTGAACACACTAGTTCAGGTCATAAATACATCTGCCTAGCAGCTGTCAAGCAGATATTGGTGCGATTAAGGTTGTTGAGAAAAGTCTAATTTCAAAAAGTATATCAAGTAGATAATAATCAAATCTCTGATACTTCAGAGGAGTATTCGAAAACTGGCAGCATAATATCTGTACGACTTTGAGCTGCGTCCTATTCCCCAAGAGAAGGACAACGAGAAAATTAAGAGAATTCTCGATTGTTCACAACTTTGTGAGGATTACTTGACGAAATCGGTCTACCTCTGGATTAGACAACCTCCTGATTAATCAAATATGGGTAAAAAAACTCAAAGCATTTTCATAAGTGTATACGAGAGATCTAAACACTGTTTTTATGGCTTCGTTTGTCACAACTACCAAATGGTCTTCTATATCTTGATGGAGCAGGTTTTGAAAAAGGAAAATATCATATAAAAGCCTTTCAGAATTTCTGTTCTATGCAGGGAACAGTCGTTGCATTTTCCTGTGTTTTTCATGCAAATGCCTGTATACCGGCCATCACAGTGTTGCTACAGCCTCTCAACCACACAACACACCTGTACCTCGGTCATCACAGTGTTGCTGTAGCCTCTCGCCCACAAAACACACCTTTACCTCGGTCATCACAGTGTTGATGCAGCCTCTCACCAGCACAACACACCTTTACCTCGGTTATCATAACGTTACTTGTCAAGAGATGTTTTCTTATCTTTCCAGCAACTCTCTCCACAGGCTGCCATTATCTTTCGTCCAACAGGCTTATGTTTTGAGTTTCATCTAATTACGTGGGAAAGCCTTGGGAGTAAAGTCATAGGTTAGTGAGAGGATAAGAGCTATCACATACTCCCACAACTCCTGAATCAGGAGTTGTGGGAGTATATGATAGAGTGTAAGAAAGTAAATTTTAGATTAATGTTGGTAAAACTAAAAGCGGATGGAGAGAGATGGGTAATTCGTGGTGCCTATGCTCCTGGGCATAAGAAAGATCATGAGAGGCAAGTGTTTTGGGAGCAGCTGAGTGAGTGTGTTAGCAGCTTTGATGCACGAGACCGGGTTATAGTGATGGGTGATTTGAATGCAAAGGCGAGTAATGTGGCAGTTGAGGGTATAATTAGTGTATATGGGGTGGTCAGTGTTGCAAATGGAAATGGTGAAGAGCTTGTGGATCTGTGTTCTGAAAAAAGACTGGTGATTGGGAATGCCTGGTTTAAAAAGATAGCTCGACATAAGTATGCGTATGTGAGTAGAAGAGATGGTCAAAGAGCATTATCAGATTACGTGGTAATTAACAAGCATATAAAAGAGAGACTTCTGGATGTTAACATGCTGAGAGGGGCAGCTGGAGGGATGTCTGATCACTATCTTGTAGAGGCGAAGGTGAAGATTTTCAGAAAAGAAGAGAGAACGCTGGGGAGAAGAGAGTGGTGAGAGTAAGTGAGCTCGGAGAGGAGACTTGTGTGATGAAGTACCAGGAGAAATTTAGTGTAGAATGGCAAAAGGCAGGAGCAAATAACATGAGGGTAGTGGGTGAGGAATTGGATGAATTTAGAGAAGCAATGATTGCTTGCGAAAAAGATACATGTGGCATGAGAGAGGTGGGAGGCGGGCAGAGTAGAAAGGGTAGTGAGTGGTGGGATGAAGAAGTAAAGTTGATAGTGAAAAAGAAAAGGGAAGCGTTGGACGATACTTGCAGGAAGCAGTGCAAATGATTGTGAGATATGAAAGAAAGCGGCAGGATGTCAACAGAAAGGTGTAAGAGTTGAAAGAGGGCAAATGAAGGTGCAAGACAACAAATGGGAACATCGGTGAAGGGGGTAGGTGGGGAGGTAAGGTCAGGTAGTGATGACTTGAGGAGTTGGAGTGAGTATTTTGAAGTTATGTTGAACGCGTTTGATGATACAGTGGCAGATATAGGGTGTTTTGGTCGGGGTGGTGAGCGAAATGAGAGTCATTTTTTATAAAGAGAGAAGTAGTGAAATATTTGCAGATGAAATCTGGCAAGGCGGTGGGTTTGGATGATACCGTAGTGGAATCTATTAGAAAAGGGGGATGACTGTGCTGTTGATTGTTTGGTAAGGATATTCAGTGTATATATGGACCCTGGTGAAGTGCCTAAGGATAGGGGGAATGTATGCATAGTGCCACTGTACAAAGGCAAAGGGGATAAAGGTGATTGTTCAAACTACAGAGGTATAAGTTTGTTGAGTATTCCTGGGAAAGTATATGGGAGGGTATTGATTGAGAGGGTGACGGCATGTATAGAGCATCAGACTGGGGAAGAGCAGTGAGGTTTCAGAAGTGGTAGAGGTTGTGTGGATCAGGTGTTTCCTATGAAGAATGTATGTGAGAAGTACTTAGAAAAACAGATGAATATTTATGCAGCATTTATCGATCTGGAGAAGACATATGATAAGGTTGATAGAGATGCTTTGTGGAAGGTTCCAAGAGTATATGGTGTGGGAGGTAAGTTACTAGAAGCAGTGAAAAGTTTTTACTACGAATGTAAGGCATGTGTACGAGTAGGAAGAGAGGAGAGTGATTAGATCCCGGTGAATGTCGGTCTGCGGCAGGGGTGTGTGATAGGAATGGTTAAAGAGGTAAATGCAAGAGTTTTGGAGACAGGAGCGGGTATGCAGTCTTCTGGGGATGAGAGGAAGTGAGTCAGTTGTTGTTCGTCGATGATACAGCTCTAGAGGCTGATTCGCGTGAGAAACTGCAGAGGTTGGTGACTGAGTTTGGAAAAGTGTAAAAAAGGAGAAAATTGGAGTTAAATGTGAATAAGAGCAAGGTTATTAGGTTCATTTACGGTTGAGGGCAAGCTAGCTGGGATGTAAGTTTCAATAGAGATAAATTGGAGGAAGTGAAGTGTTTTAGATATCTGGGAGTGGACTTAGCAGCGGATGGAACCATAGAAGCGGAAGTGAGTCACAGGGTGGAGGGCGGGGTGAAGGTTCTGGGAGTGATGAAGAATGTATGGAAGGCGAGAACGTTATCTCGAAGAGCGAAAATGGGTATGTCTGAAAGAATAGTAGTTCCAACAATCTTTTATGGTTGCGAGGGTTGTATGGAAAAGGGTGGACGTGTTGGAAATGAAATGTTTGAGGTCATATGTGATGTGAGGTGGTGTGATCAAGTAAGTAATGAAAGGGTTCGAGAGATGTGTGGTAATAGAAAGAGTGTGGTTGAGAGAACAGAAGAGGGTGTGTTGAAATGGTTTGGATATATAGAGAGAATGAGTAAGGAAAGATTGACAAAGAGGATATATGTGTCGGAGGTGGAGGGAACGAAGTGAAGTGGGAGACCAAATTGGAGGGGGAAAGATGGAGTGAAAAAGACATTAAGCAATCTGGAGGGTGTAAGGCGTGCAAGGAATAGAGTGAATTGGAACGATGTGGTATACCGGAGTCGACGTGCTGTCAATGGATTGAACAAGGCCATAGGAAGCATCTGGGGTAAACCATGGAAAGTTTTGAGGGCCCCAGGATGTGGAATTACACATGACAGATAGAGACTGAGTGTGAACAAATTTGGCCTTTGTTGTCTTTTCCTAGCGCTAACTCGCGCGCATGCAGGGGGAGGAAGGTGTCACTTCATTTGTGGCAGGGTGGCAGCGGAAATGGATAAAGGCAAAATGTATGATTATGTACAAGTGTATATAGGTATATGTCTGTGTATTTATATGTATGCATAAGTTAAAATGTATAAGTATGTATATGTGCGTGTGTGGGCGTTTATGTATATACATTTGTATGTAGATGGGTTGGGCCATTCTTTCGTCAGTTTCCTTGCGCTACCTCGCTGATGCGGAAGACAGCGACAAAGTATATCAATAATTATTATATATATATATATATATATATATATATATATATATATATATATATATATATATATATATATATATATATATATATATATACATATATATACACATATATATATATATATATATATATATATATATATATATATATATATATATATATTTTTTTTTTTTTTTTTTTTTTTTTTTTTTTATACTTTGTCGCTGTCTCCCGCGTATTGCGAGGTAGTGCAAGGAAACAGACGAAAGAAATGGCCCAACCCCCCCCATACACATGTACATACACACGTCCACACACACAAATATACATACCTACACAGCTTTCCATGGTTTACCCCGGACGCTTCACATGCCTTGATTCAATCCACTGACAGCACGTCAACCCCTGTATACCACATCGCTCCAATTCACTCTATTCCTTGCCCTAATTTCACCCTCCTGCATGTTCAGGCGCCGATCACACAAAATCTTTTTCACTCCATCTTTCCACCTCCAATTTGGTCTCCCTCTTCTCCTCGTTCCCTCCACCTCCGACACATATATCCTCTTGGTCAATCTTTCCTCACTCATTCTCTCCATGTGCCCAAACCATTTTAAAAAACCTCTTTCTGCTCTCTCAACCACGCTCTTTTTATTTCCACACATCTCTCTTACCCTTACGTTACTTACTCGATCAAACCACCTCACACCACACATTGTCCTCAAACATCTCATTTCCAGCACATCCATCCTCCTGCGCACAACTCTATCCATAGCCCACGCCTCGCAACCATACAACATTGTTGGAACTACTATTCCTTCAAACATACCGATTTTTGCTTTCCGGGATAATGTTCTCGACTTCCACACATTTTTCAAGGCTCCCAAAATTTTCGCCCCCTCCCCCACCCTATGATCCACTTCCGCTTCCATGGTTCCATCCGCTGACAGATCCACTCCCAGATATCTAAAACACTTCACTTCCTCCAGTTTTTCACCATTCAAACTCACCTCCCAATTGACTTGACCCTCAGCCCTACTGTACCTAATAACCTTGCTCTTATTCACATTTACTCTTAACTTTCTTCTTCCACACACTTTACCAAACTCCGTCACCAGCTTCTGAAGTTTCTCACATGAATCCGCCAACAGCGCTGTATCATCAGCGAACAACAACTGACTCACTTCCCAAGCTCTCTCATCCCCAACAGACTTCATACTTGCCCCTCTTTCCAAGACTCTTGCATTTACCTCCCTAACAACCCCATCCATAAACAAATTAAACAACCATGGAGACATCACACACCCCTGCCGCAAACCTACATTCACTGAGAACCAATCACTTTCCTCTCTTCCTACACGTACACATGCCTTACATCCTCGATAAAAACTTTTCACTGCTTCTAACAACTTGCCTCCCACACCATATATTCTTAATACCTTCCACAGAGCATCTCTATCAACTCTATCATATGCCTTCTCCAGATCCATAAATGCTACATACAAATCCATTTGCTTTTCTAAGTATTTCTCACATACATTCTTCAAAGCAAACACCTGATCCACACATCCTCTACCACTTCTGAAACCACACTGCTCTTCCCCAATCTGATGCTCTGTACATGCCTTCACCCTCTCAATCAATACCCTCCCATATAATTTACCAGGAATACTCAACAAACTTATACCTCTGTAATTTGAGCACTCACTCTTATCCCCTTTGCCTTTGTACAATGGCACTATGCACGCATTCCGCCAATCCTCAGGCACCTCACCATGAGTCATACATACATTAAATAACCTTACCAACCAGTCAACAATACAGTCACCCCCTTTTTTAATAAATTCCACTGCAATACCATCCAAACCTGCTGCCTTGCCGGCTTTCATCTTCCGCAAAGCTTTCACTACCTCTTCTCTGTTTACCAAATCATTTTCCCTAACCCTCTCACTTTGCACACCACCTCGACCCAAACACCCTATATCTGCCACTCTGTCATCAGACACATTCAACAAACCTTCAAAATACTCATTCCATCTCCTTCTCACATCACCACTACTTGTTATCACCTCCCCATTTACGCCCTTCACTGAAGTTCCCATTTGCTCCCTTGTCTTACGTACCCTATTTACCTCCTTCCAGAACATCTTTTTATTCTCCCTAAAATTTACTGATAGTCTCTCACCCCAACTCTCATTTGCCCTTTTTTTCACCTCTTGCACCTTTCTCTTGACCTCCTGTCTCTTTCTTTTATACTTCTCCCACTCAATTGCATTTTTTCCCTGCAAAAATCGTCCAAATGCCTCTCTCTTCTCTTTCACTAATACTCTTACTTCTTCATCCCACCACTCACTACCCTTTCTAAACAGCCCACCTCCCACTCTTCTCATGCCACAAGCATCTTTTGCGCAATCCATCACTGATTCCCTAAATACATCCCATTCCTCCCCCACTCCCCTTACTTCCATTGTTCTCACCTTTTTCCATTCTGTACATATATATATATATATATATATATATATATATATATATATATATATATATATATATATATATATATATATATATATATATATATATATATATATATATATATATATATATATATATATATATATTTATATATATATATATATGTATATATGTATATATATATATATATATATATATATATATATATATATATATATATATATATATATATATATATATATATATATATATATATATATATATATGTATATATATATATATATATATATATATATATATATATATATATATATATATATATATATATATATATATATATATATATATATATACATATATATATATATATATATATATATATATATATATATATATATATATATATATATATATATATATATATATATATATATATATATATATATATATATATATATATACATATATATATATATATATATATACATATATATATATATATATATATATATATATATATATATATATATATATATATATATATATATATATATATATATATATATATATATATATATATATATATATATATATATATAATATATATATATATATATATATATATATATATATATATATATATATATATATATATATATATATATATATATATATATATATATATATATATGTATATATATATATATATATATATATATATATATATATATATATATATATATATATATATATATATATATTGTACAAAGGCAAAGGGGATAAGAGTGAGTGCTCAAATTACAGAGGTATAAGTTTGTTGAGTATTCCTGGTAAATTATATGGGAGGGTATTGATTGAGAGGGTGAAGGCATGTACAGAGCATCAGATTGGGGAAGAGCAGTGCGGTTTCAGAAGTGGTAGAGGATGTGTGGATCAGGTGTTTGCTTTGAAGAATGTATGTGAGAAATACTTAGAAAAGCAAATGGATTTGTATGTAGCATTTATGGATCTGGAGAAGGCATATGATAGAGTTGATAGAGATGCTCTGTTCAAGGTATTAAGAATATATGGTGTGGGAGGCAAGTTGTTAGAAGCAGTGAAAAGTTTTTATCGAGGATGTAAGGCATGTGTACGTGTAGGAAGAGAGGAAAGTGATTGGTTCTCAGTGAATATAGGTTTGCGGCAGGGGTGTGTGATGTCTCCATGGTTGTTTAATTTGTTTATGGATGGGGTTGTTAGGGAGGTAAATGCAAGAGTCCTGGAAAGAGGGGCAAGTATGAAGTCTGTTGGGGATGAGAGAGCTTGGGAAGTGAGTCAGTTGTTGTTCGCTGATGATACAGCGCTGGTGGCTGATTCATGTGAGAAACTGCAGAAGCTGGTGACTGAGTTTGGTAAAGTGTGTGGAAGAAGAAAGTTAAGAGTAAATGTGAATAAGAGCAAGGTTATTAGGTACAGTAGGGTTGAGGGTCAAGTCAATTGGGAGGTGAGTTTGAATGGAGAAAAACTGGAGGAAGTGAAGTGTTTTAGATATCTGGGAGTGGATCTGTCAGCGGATGGAACCATGGAAGCGGAAGTGGATCATAGGGTGGGGGAGGGGGCGAAAATTTTGGGAGCCTTGAAAAATGTGTGGAAGTCGAGAACATTATCTCGGAAAGCAAAAATGGGTATGTTTGAAGGAATAGTGGTTCCAACAATGTTGTATGGTTGCGAGGCGTGGGCTATGGATAGAGTTGTGCGCAGGAGGATGGATGTGCTGGAAATGAGATGTTTGAGGACAATGTGTGGTGTGAGGTGGTTTGATCGAGTAAGTAACGTAAGGGTAAGAGAGATGTGTGGAAATAAAAAGAGCGTGGTTGAGAGAGCAGAAGAGGGTGTTTTGAAATGGTTTGGGCACATGGAGAGAATGAGTGAGGAAAGATTGACCAAGAGGATATATGTGTCGGAGGTGGAGGGAACGAGGAGAAGAGGGAGACCAAATTGGAGGTGGAAAGATGGAGTGAAAAAGATTTTGTGTGATCGGGGCCTGAACATGCAGGAGGGTGAAAGGAGGGCAAGGAATAGAGTGAATTGGAGCGATGTGGTATACAGGGGTTGACGTGCTGTCAGTGGATTGAATCAAGGCATGTGAAGCGTCTGGGGTAAACCATGGAAAGCTGTGTAGGTATGTATATTTGCGTGTGTGGACGTGTGTATGTGCATGTGTATGGGGGGGGGGGGGGGGTTGGGCCATTTCTTTCGTCTGTTTCCTTGCGCTACCTCGCAAACGCGGGAGACAGCGACAAAGTATAAAAAAGAAAAAAAAAAAAAAAAATATATATATATATATATATATATATATATATATATATATATATATATATATATATATATATATATATATATATATATATATATATATATATATATATTATCCCTGGGGATAGGGGATTAAGAATACTTCCCACGTATTCCCTGCGTGTCGTAGAACACGACAAAAAGGGGAGGGAGCGGGGGCTGGAAATCCTCCCCTCTCTTTTTTTTTTTTTCTTTTTTTAATTTTCCAAAAGAAGGAACAGAAGGGGCCAGGTGAGGATATTCCAAAAAAGGCCCAGTCCTCTGTTCTTAACGCTACCTCGCTTACGCGGGAAATGGCGAATAGTTTAAAAGAAAGAAATATATATATATATATATATATATATATATATATATATATATATATATATATATATATATATATATATATATATATATATATATATATATATATATATGTATTTATATATATATATATATATATATATATATATATATATATATATATATATATATATATATATATATATATATATATATACATATATATATATATATATATATATATATATATATGGATTTTTTTTTTTCTTTCAAACTATTCGCCATTTCCCGTGTTAGCGAGGTAGCGTTAAGAACAGAGAACTGGGCCTTTGAGGGAATATCCTCACCTGGCCCCCTTCTCTGTTCCTTCTTTTGGAAAATTAAAAAAAAATAATGAGAGGGGAGGATTTCCAACCCCCCCTTATATATATATATATATATATATATATATATATATATATATATATATATATTTATATATATATATATATATATATATATATATATATATATATATAGTGGTTCCAACAATGTTGTATGGTTGCGAGGCGTGGGCTATGGATAGAGTTGTGCGCAGGAGGATGGATGTGCTGGAAATGAGATGTTTGAGGACAATGTGTGGTGTGAGGTGGTTTGATCGAGTGAGTAACGTAAGGGTAAGAGAGATGTGTGGAAATAAAAAGAGCGTGGTTGAGAGAGCAGAAGAGGGTGTTTTGAAGTGGTTTGGGCACATGGAGAGAATGAGTGAGGAAAGATTGACCAAGAGGATATATGTGTCGGAGGTGGAGGGAACGAGGAGAAGAGGGAGACCAAATTGGAGGTGGAAAGATGGAGTGAAAAAGATTTTGTGTGATCGGGGCCTGAACATGCAGGAGGGTGAAAGGAGGGCAAGGAATAGAGTGAATTGGAGCGATGTGGTATACCGGGGTTGACGTGCGGTCAGTGGATTGAATCAAGGCATGTGAAGCGTCTAGGGTAAACCATGGAAAGCTGTGTAGGTATGTATATTTGCGTGTGTGGACGTATGTATATACATGTGTATGGGGGGGGGGGGTTGGGCCATTTCTTTCGTCTGTTTCCTTGCGCTACCTCGCAAACGCGGGAGACAGCGACAAAGTATAATAAAATAAATAAAATAAATATTTATATATATATATACATATATATATATATATATATATATATATATATATATATATATATACTTCCCACGTATTCCCTGCGTGTCGTAGAAGGCGACTAAAAGGGAAGGGAGCGGGGGGCTGGAAATCCTCCCCTCTCAATTTTTTTTTCTTTTTTATTTTCCAAAAGAAGGAACAGAGAAGGGGGCCTGGTGAGGATATTCCCTAAAAGGCCCAGTCCTCTGTTCTTAACGCTACCTCGCTAATGCGGGAAATGGCGAATAGTATGAAAGAAAAAGAAAAGATATATATATATATATATATATATATATATATATATATATATATATATATATATATAAGCACAAGGAAACAGACGAAAGAATGGCCCAACCCACCCACATACACATGCATATACATACACGTCCACGCACGCAAATGTACATACCTATAGATCTCAATGTACACATATATATACACACACAGACATATACACTCAGTCTCTAGCTGTCATATGAATATGCACCGAAACCACAGCTCCCTTTCCACATCCAGGACCATCAAAACTTTCCAGGGTTTACCCCAGACGCTTCGCATGCCGTGGTACAATCCATTAACAGCACGTCGACCCAGGTATAACACATCGTTCCAATTCACTCTATTCCTTATACGCCTTTCACCCTCCTGCATGTATAGGCCCCGATCACTCAAAATCGTTTTCACTCCAGCTTTCCACCTCCAATTTGGTCTCCCACTTCTCGTTCGCTCCACCTCCCACGCATATATCCTCTTGGTCAATCTTTCCTCACTCATTCTCTCCATGTGAACAAACCATTTCAAAACGCCCTCTTCTGCTCTCTCAACCACGACCTTTTTATTTCCACACATCTCTCTTACCCTTACATTACTTACTCGATCAAACCACCTCACACCACATATTGTCCTCAAACATCTCATTTCCAGCACATCCACATTCCTGCGCAAAACTCTATCCATAGCTCACGCGTCACAACCATACAACAATGGTGGAACCACTATTCCTTCAAGCATACCCATTTTTGCTTTCCGAGACAATGTTCTCGACTACCAAACATTCTTCAAGGCTCCCAGAATATTCGCCCCCTCCCCCACCCTACGATTCACTTCCGCTTCCATGGTTCCATCCGCTGCCAAATCCACTTCCAGATATCTAAAACACTTTACTTCCTCCAGTTTTTCTCCATTCAAACTCACCTCCCAATTGACTTGACCCTCAACCCTACTGTACCTAATAACCTTGCTCTTATTCACATTTACTCTTAACTTTCTTCTTTCACACCCTTTACCAAACTCAGTCACCAGCTTCTGCAGTTTCTCAAATGAATCAGCCACCAGCGCTGTATCATCAGCGAACAACAACTGACTCACTTCCCAAGTTCTCTCATCCACAACAGACTGCATACTTGCCCCACTTTCCAAAACTCTTGCATTCAACTCCCAAATAACCCCATCCATAAACAAATTAAACAACCATGGAGACATAATACACCCCTGCCACAAACCTACATTCACTGAGAACCAATCACTTTCCTTTCTTACTACACGTACACATGCCTTACATCCTCGATAAAATCTTTTCACTGCTTCTAACAACTTGTCTCCCGCACCATATATTCTTAATACCTTCCACAGACTTTCTCTATCAACTCTATCATATGCCTTCTCCAGATCCATAGAATGCTACATACAAATCTATTTCTCACACACCTTCTTCAAAGGAAACAACTGATCCACACATCCTCTACCACTTCCGAAACCACACTGCTCTTCCCCAATCTGTACATGCCATCACACTCTCAATCAATATCCTCCCATATAATTTACCAGGAATACTCAACAAACTTATACCTCTGTAATTTGAGCAATCACTCTTATCCCCTTTGCCTTTGTTCAATGGCACTATGCAAGCATTCCGCCAATCATCAGGCACCTCACCATGAATCATACATACATTAAATAACCTTACCAACCAGTCAACAATACAGTCACCTTTTTTAATAAATTCCACTGCAATACCATCCAAACCTGCTGCCTTGCCGGCTTTCATCTTTCGCAAAGCTTTTACCACCTTTTCTCTGTTTACCAAATCGTTTTCCCTAACCCTCTCTCTTTGCACACCACCTCGACCAAAACACCCTATATCTGCCACTCTATCATCAAACACTTTCAACAAACCTTCACAATACTCACTCCATCTCCTTCTCACATCACCACTACTTGTTATCATCTCAACATTAACCTCCTTCACTATAGTTCACATTTGCTCCCTTGTCTTACGCACTTTATTTACCTCCTTCCAGAACATCTTTTTATTCTCCCTAAAATTTAATGATGCTCTCTCACTCCAACTCTCATTTGCCCTCTTTTTCACCTCTTGCACCTTACTCTTGACCTCCTGCCTCTTTCTTTTATACATCTCCCTCTCATTATCATTTTTTCCCTGCAAAAATCGTCCAAATGCCTCTCTCTTCTCTTTCACTAATGATCTTACTTCTTCATCCCACCACTCACTACCCTTTCTAATCATCCTACCTCCCACACCTCTCATGCCACAAACATCTTTTGCGCAAGCCATCACTGCTTCCCTATATACATCTCATTCCTACCCCACTCCCCTTACCTCCTTTGTTCTCGCCTTTTTCCATTCTATATTCGGTCTCTCCTGGTACTTCCTCACACAAGTCTCCTTCACAAGCTCACTTACTCTTACCACTCTGTTCACTACAACATTCTCTCTCCTTTTCTGAAAACCCATACAAATCTTCACCTTCGCCTCCTAAAGATAATGATCAGATAGCCCTCCAGTTGCAACTCTCAACTCATTAACATCCAAAAGTCTCTCTTTCGCTCGCCTATCAATTAACCCCTAAGCCAGTAACACTCTGTGGCCATCTTTCCTTCTTATATACGTATACTTATGTATATCTCACTTTTTAAACCAGATATTCCCAATCGCCAGCCCTATTTAAGCACATAAATCTACAAGCTCCTCACCATTTCCATTTACAACACTGAACACCCAATGTATACAAATTAATCCCTTAACTGCCACTTAACTAACTTTTGCCTTCAAATCACTCATCACTATAACCCAGTCTTGTCCATCAAAACCTCTAACACACTCATTCAGCTGCTCCTAAAACACTTGCCTCTCATGATCTTTCTTCTCATGCCCAGGTGCATATGCACCAGTAATCACCCATCTCTCTCCATTAACTTTAAGTTTTACGCATGTCAATCTTGAATTTACTTTCTTACACTCTATCACATACTCCCAGAACTCCTTTTTCAGGAGTAGTGCTACTCCTTCCCTTGCTCTTGTCCTCTCACTAACTCCTGACTTTACTCCCAAGACATTCCCAAAACACTCTTTCCCTTTACCCTTCAGCTTCGTTTCACTCAGAGTCTAAATATCCAGGTTCCTTTCCGCAAACATACTACCTATCTCTCCTTTTTTCTCATCTTGGTTACATCCACACACATTTAGACACCCTAATCTGAGCCTTCGAGAAGGATGAGCACTCCCCGCGTGACTCCTTCTGTTCCCCCTTTTAGAAAGTTAAAATACAAGGAGGGAGGGTTTCTGGCCCCCCGCTCCCTTCCCCTTTAGTCGCCTTCTACAACACGTGAGGGAAGTATTCTTTCTCCCTTATCCCCAGGTATTAATATATATATATATATATATATATATATATATATATATATATATATATATATATATATATATATATATATATATATATATATATATATATATATATATATATATATATATATATATATATATATATATATATATATAAATGTGAATAAGAGCAAGGTTATTAGGTACAGTAGGGTTGAGGGTCAAGTCAATTGGGAGGTGAGTTTGAATGGAGAAAAACTGGAGGAAGTGAAGTGTTTTAGATATCTGGGAGTGGATCTGGCAGCGGATGGAACCATGGAAGCGGAAGTGGATCATAGGGTGGGGGAGGGGGCGAAAATTCTGGGAGCCTTGAAGAATGTGTGGAAGTCGAGAACATTATCTCGGAAAGCAAAAATGGGTATGTTTGAAGGAATAGTGGTTCCAACAATGTTGTATGGTTGCGAGGCGTGGGCTATGGATAGAGTTTTGCGCAGGAGGATGGATGTGCTGGAAATGAGGTGTTTGAGGACAATGTGTGGTGTGAGGTGGTTTGATCGAGTAAGTAACGTAAGGGTAAGAGAGATGTGTGGAAATAAAAAGAGCGTGGTTGAGTGAGCAGAAGAGGATGTTTTGAAATGGTTTGGGCAGATGGAGAGAATGAGTGAGGAAAGATTGACCAAGAGGATATATGTGTCGGAGGTGGAGGGAACGAAGAGAAGAGGGAGACCAAATTGGAGGTGGAAAGATGGAGTGAAAAAGATTTTGTGTGATCGGGGCCTGAACATGCAGGTGGGTGAAAGGAGGGCAAGGAATACAGTGAATTGGAGCGATGTGGTATACCGGGGTTGACGTGCTATCAGTGGATTGAATCAAGGCATGTGAAGCGTCTGGGGTAAACCATGGAAAGCTGTGTAGGTATGTATATTTGCTGTGTGGACGTATGTATATACATGTGTATGGGGGTGGGTTGAGCCATTTCTTTCGTCTGTTTCCTTGCGCTACCTCGCAAACGCGGGAGACAGCGACAAAGCAAAAAAAAAAAAAAAAAAAAAAATATATATACATATATATATATATATATATATATATATATATATATATATATATATATATATATATATATTTTTCAAGCTCACCTCCCAATTGACTTGACCCTCAACCCTACTGTACCTAATAACCTTGCTCTTATTCACATTTACTCTTAACTTTCTTCTTCCACACACTTTACCAAATTCCGTCACCAGCTTCTGCAGTTTCTCACATGAATCCGCCACCAGCGCTGTATCATCAGCGAACAACAACTGACTCACTTCCCAAGCTCTCTCATCCCCAACAGACTTCATACTTGCCCCTCTTTCCAAGACTCTTGCATTTACCTCCCTAACAACCCCATCCATAAACAAATTAAACAACCATGGAGACATCACACACCCCTGCCGCAAACCTACATTCACTGAGAACCAATCACTTTCCTCTCTTCCTACACGTACACATGCCTTACATCCTCGATAAAAACTTTTCACTGCTTCTAACAACTTGCCTCCCACACCATATATTCTTAATACCTTCCACAGAGCATCTCTATCAACTCTATCATATGCCTTCTCCAGATCCATAAATGCTACATACAAATCCATTTGCTTTTCTAAGTATTTCTCACATACATTCTTCAAAGCAAACACCTGATCCACACATCCTCTACCACTTCTGAAACCACACTGCTCTTCCCCAATCTGATGCTCTGTACATGCCTTCACCCTCTCAATCAATACCCTCCCATATAATTTACCAGGAATACTCAACAAACTTATACCTCTGTAATTTGGGCACTCACTCTTATCCCCTTTGCCTTTGTACAATGGCACTATGCACGCATTCCGCCAATCCTCAGGCACCTCGCCATGAGTCATACATACATTAAATAACCTTACCAACCAGTCAACAATAGAGTCACCCCCTTTTTTAATAAATTCCACTGCAATACCATCCAAACCTGCTGCCTTGCCGGCTTTCATCTTCCGCAAAGCTTTTACTACCTTTTACTACCTTTACTACCTTTTACTACTATATATATATATATATATATATATATATATATATATATATATATATATATATATATATATATATATATATATATATATATTGGAAAGGATCACAATTTTGCGCGTGATCAAGATATTCCTATGAGTCCACGGAGAAAATGAAACACGAAATGTTCCCAAGTGCACTTTCGTGTAATAATCACATCATCAGGGGAGATACAAGACAGAAATATAACAGCCAGTTGATATACATCGAAGAGACGAAGGTAGGACGCCATTTTGTAAACATGTGATTGTCCAAAATATACAACGAGCGTTAATAAATTTATCATTTTACAAATCTTATCAACAATAAAGTTATCTAATTTGTATAGACCATCACTAATATTAAGATTATAATTCTTTGTGTATTCAATTATAGAAGATTCAATGATATTTCTCTTGTTAGTAGAGTTAGTGTTAATAACTGAGATGGCGTTACTCCAGTCAATACCATGATCATAGTTCTTAACATGATTAAACAAGGCATTTGATTCTTATCCCGTTCTTATACTATATTTTTGTTCCTTAGGTCTAAGAGAAAGATCCTTACCAGTCTGACCAACATAGAATTTATCACAGTTTCCACGAGGCACTTCATAGATGCAACGAAGAGAATGTTCTGGTGAATTCTTGATTAAGATATTCTTTATAGTATTATTGTTGCTAAAGGCAACGTTTACATTAAAGGATTTAAGCAACATGGGAAGCAAAGTGAAATTACTATTAAAAGGGAGAACTAAAAGATTCTTGGTGTCATTGCGAGGTTTGGGTTCAACACTATAAAATGATTTCCTTCTAACTTGAGGGATTTATCAATGAAATATCTAGGGTACTTTAACTTACATCCAATAGAATATATCTTCTGAAACTCATCATCAATAAACTCTGGACTGCAAATACGTAATGCCCTAAGGAACACAGATTGAAATGATGATAATTTAATTCTGTCATGTTCAGCATGTGTAATAATGGATATATGAGCATACATCGGTGGGTTTTCTGTATATGGTAAACCTAAACTTGTTTCCTTGTCTATTGATCATGCCATCTAAAAATGGTTACATGCCATTATTTTCATTTTCTACAGTAAATTTGAAGGAAGGTACTAAATTGTTAAGTAAGGGGAGAAATATTTGTAAATTTTCATTTGTTGGCCAAACACAATGAACATCATCTACATACCTAAACCAAATTGTATTAGAAGGTAAGATATCCTTAGTAGTTTTGATTCAAAAAATTCCATATAAAGATTAAATAGTACAGGTGAAAGAGGGTTACCCATTGCCATACCAAATTTTTGAGCATAATAATCTCCATTAAATTGAAATACCCAGTCTTTTATACACAATTTTATAAGTTCAATGAAATTAGACTTTGAAACAGGTAAATGAATATCGTCCAAGACATCAAATAAATATTCTGAAAGGTCATCAACTGGAACTTTAGTGATAAGTGAGGAAACATCAAAGCTAACTAGTTTGAAATCAAAACTAATATTGATATTGTATAGCTTGTTGACGAAATCTACATTGTTCATGATATTAGAATTTGATACCTTTCCCACTAAATGGCTTAATAAAGAAACTAACCATTTTGACAATTTATATAAGATGGAGCCTACTGAACTCACTATAGGCCTTGCTGGAAAATTCTGTTTATGCGTTTTGATAAGTCCATACATATATGGCAATGAAGGGGACAAAGATGACAAACTTTTGATAAGAGAACTCTTACCTTTCAACAATAACTGATTATGTGATTATTACATGAAAGTCCACTTGGGAACTTTTCGTGTTTCATTTTCCCAGTGGACTCATAGGAGTACCTTGATCACGCGCAAAATTGT
>NC_092236.1:29664094-29690679 GCF_036320965.1 Panulirus ornatus
ATATATATATATATATATATATATATATATATATATATATATATATATATATATATATATATATATATATATATATATATATATATATATATATATATATATATATATATATATATATATTTATATATATATATATATATATATATACGCGTATATAATCTGTTTTGTTAATTTCTACTGAGACACCAGAGAACCAGCGATGTCATAGGAAGGCAAGAGGTCTGAGTAGGATGTCAGCTGGAGACACATCAACAAGTTTTCCTGTAGGCCCTCATTTTTGTGTCTCTATGTAAAGTATATCAATGATGGGATCGAGAGTAGGAACGTGCGGAGAGGGGAGGAACTGATTACTGTATGAATTACGTCTTTGTAGAATATTACACAGGGATTATGTTGGGTGAAAGATGATGGCATATCAGTTGTCATAAAATGGTGATATTCTGTTGCTTGTGTATTCAGCTGGTAGACGTTCAAGGAAAGAAAAGAGAGAAAGAAAATGGTTACGTGCTTATGGGCATTTACGACGAGATTTTGTCCAAAAAGCATTGCTAGTGCGTATCACCTACCATAGAAAAACATAATTACGAAGAATGAGTCATGTGAGTTAATTGCTGTGTAGTACAATAATGAGATGGATAATTGTATGTCAGTGGACTGAAAACCAGCTGCCTACATTCAAATGACGCAAAAGGATAGAGCAACTACCTGGGCCAAAGGATGCAGTGGCTCACTCAGTAGGCGTCGCTAGCCCTGCAGATATCCAGGCGGGTAGTACGGGTAATATGCTTTTGTGGTCGGTAGCTGCCTGCTACCTATTGGAAGAGAGAGAGAGAGAGAGAGAGAGAGAGAGAGAGAGAGAGAGAGAGAGAGAGAGAGAGAGAGAGAGAGAGAGAGAGAGAGAGAGAGAGAGAGAGAGAGAGAGAGAGAGAGAGAGAGAGAGAGAGAGAGAGAGAGAGAGAGAGAGAGAGAGAGAGAGAGAGAGAGTAGATTTAGAAGGAAACTGAAAAAATCCTCAACCATTTTAGTGAAGTTCTGTTTTCCCGAGCGTGCTGTATAATCCCTCAGAGAATTTTCCAAACAGTTTTCTCTCATCCTGAAAGGTTAATTGAATCCCTCACGGAGATGAGATGACGAAGGAACGAATATATATCAGGGAAGATATTTACATAACGGGCCACTGTGGTCAGGTGGTTCTCGTGGGGCTCAAACGCTCCACGGGTGTTGGTTAGGGTTCTATTCAAGCTAGACCTGAAGAGAGGGTCTGCGTGCCATGATATGATCGCCCACTAGTGTTCATCCAAAGAAGACTTAACTGCGAAATATCATCCCAGTTATTTCTAGACTATTTATCATGGAAGTTGTAGACCAGAAATACCTATCCCATGGGCTGGTGGCTACGGACCACTTACCTCACAACAGGTAGTTGAGGATCACCTATCCTGGAAGTAGCTTCGTAACGAATATCTCGGTATATGTTACATCAAAATTACAAATATCAACAAAAGATACGTAGTGTCTGTTTTACCTTGGACTGAGGACTGATAGTTCAAGACTAGATGTTCGGAATTATCTATCCAGTGAATGATTAGCCCTTGAATACTTCTTCGAGTACTGGGGGGGTCTTAATGTACTGAACCAAACTAAATATTCTACTTTAGATAGAAAGGACTCCAGAAAAGGAAGAAATAGAGGGAAAAGGAACATCCACGAAAAGAAGTTGACTATATTAAGAATATATGCTTCCTACGTCACTGTAACGTGGAAAAAGGACGGCAAAATTCATGATGTACAAGAAATAGTCAGATGGATCACAAAGTGATCAGTGGAAAGAAAATACACTAAATTAAATCAATAATGTTTGTGGGAAACATTCAAGCGAGAGAATATAAGCGGAGCTATAGATATCGTAAAAAGAATTTAATCTGTGGAAAGCAAAGTAGGAGTAGAGATGGTAGATGAAATTCAAAAAGGAAAAATTACGCACACACACACACAAACACATATATATATATATATATATATATATATATATATATATATATATATATATATATATATATATATATATATATATATATATATATTTTTGCCGTTGTCTCCCGCGTTTGCGAGGTAGCGCAAGGAAACAGACGAAAGAAATGGCCCAACCCATCCCCATACACATGTATATACATACGTCCACACACGCAAATATACATACCTACACAGCTTTCCATGGTTTACCCCAGACGCTTCACATGCCTTGATTCAATCCACTGACAGCACGTCAAACCCTGTATACCACATCGATCCAATTCACTCTATTCCTTGCCCTCCTTTCACCCTCCTGCATGTTCAGGCCCCGATCACACAAAATCTTTTTCACTCCATCTTTCCACCTCCAATTTGGTCTCCCACTTTTCCTCGTACCCACCACCTCCGACACATATATCCTCTTGGTCAATCTTTCCTCACTCATTCTCTCCATGCGACGAAACCATTTCAAAACACCCTCTTCTGCTCTCTCAACCACGCTCTTTTTATTTCCACACATCTCTCTTACGCTTACATTACTTACTTGATCAAACCACCTCACACCACATATTGTCCTCAAACATCTCATTTCCATCACACATCCACCCTCCTGCGCACAACTCTATCCATAACCAACGCCTCGCAACCATACAACATTGTTTGAACCACTATTTCATCAAACATACCCATTTTTCCTTTCCGATATAATATTCTCGGCTACCAAACATTCTTCTGGGCTCCCATGATTTTCGCCCCCTCCCCCACCCTATGATTCACTTCGGCTTCCATGGTTCCATCCGCTGCCAGATCAACTCCCAGATATTTAAAAAACTACTTCCTTCAGTTTTTCTCCATTCAAACTTACCTCCCAATTGATTTGACCCTCAACCCTACTGTACCTAATAACCTTGCTCTTATTCACATTTACTCTTAACTTTCTTCTTTCACACACTTTACCAAACTCAGTCACCACCTTCTGCAGTTTCTCACATGAATCAGCCACCAGCGCTGTATCATCAGCGAACAACAACTGACTCACTTACCAAGCTCTCTCATCCACAAGAGACTGCATACTTGCCCCTCTTTCCAAAACTCTTACATTGACCTCCCTAATAACCCCATCCATAAACAAATTAAACAACCATGGACACATCACACACCCCTGCCGCAAGCCTACATTCACTGAGACCCAATCACTTTCCAATCTTCCTACACGTACACATGCCTTACATCCTCGATAAAAAATTTCACTGCTTCTGACAACTTGCCTCCCACACCATACATTCTTAGTACCCTCCACAGAGCATCTCTATCAACTCTATCATATGCCTTCTCCAGATCCATAAATGCTACATACAATTCCATTTGCTTTTCTAAGTATCTCTCACAAACATTCTTCAAAGCAAAAACCTGAGCCACACACACACACACACACACAAACATATATATATATATATATATATATATATATATATATATATATATATATATATATATATATATATATATATATATATATATATATATATATATATATATATATATATATATATATATATATATCTATATATATACATATATATATATATATATATATATATATATATATATATATATATATATATATGTATATGCATATATATATATATATATATATATATATATATATATATATATATATATATATATATATATATATATATATATATATATATATATATATATATATATAATTTTTTTATTTTGCTTTGTAGCTGTCTTCCGCATTTGCGAGGTAGCGCAAGGAAACAGACGAAAAAAATGTCCCAACACACCCACATACACATGTATATACATACACGTCCACACGCGCAAATATACATACCTATACATCTCAATTTACACATATATATACACACAGAGACACATACATATATACCCATGCACACAATTCACACTGTCTGCCTTTATTCATTTCCATCGCCATCTCGCCACACATGGAATAACATCCCCCTACCCCCTCAAGTGTGCGAGGTAGCGCTAGGAAAAGACAACAAAGGCCCCATTCGTTCACACTCAGTCTCTAGCTGTCATGCAATAATGCCCGAAACCACAGTTCCCTTTCCACATCCAGGCCCCACAAAACTTTCTATGGTTTACCCCAGACGCTTCACATGTCCTGATTCAATCCACTGACAGCACGTCAAACCCGGTATACCACATCGATCCAATTCACTCTATTCCTTGCCC
Organism: Panulirus ornatus; assembly: GCF_036320965.1. Lineage (NCBI taxonomy): Eukaryota > Metazoa > Arthropoda > Malacostraca > Decapoda > Palinuridae > Panulirus > Panulirus ornatus. The sequence continues at coordinate 29,668,337 of NC_092236.1, forward strand.
GCCTTTCACCCTCCTGCATGTTCAGGCCCCGATCACTCAAAATGTTTTTCACTCCATCTTTCCACCTCCAAAAATCGTCTCCCACTTCTCGTTCCCTCCACCTCCGACACATATATCCTCTTGGTCAATATTTCCTCACTCATTCTCTCCATGTGCCCAAACCATTTCAAAACACCATCTTCTGCTCTCTTAACCATGACCTTTTTATTTCCACACATCTCTCTTACCCTTACATTACTTACTCGATCAAACAACCTCACACCACACTGTCCTCAAACAACTCATTTCCCGCACATCCACCCTCCTGCGCACAACTCTATCCATAGCCCACGCCTCGCAACCATACAACATTGTTGGAACCACTATTCCTTCAAACATACCCATTTTTGCTTTCCGAGATAATGTTCTCGATTTCCAAACATTCTTCAAGGCGCTCAGGATTTTCGCCCCCTCCCCAACCCTATGATTCACTTCCGCTTCCATGGTTCCATCCGCTGCCAGATCCACTCCCAGATATCTAAAACACTTTACTTCCTCCAGTTTTTCTACATTCAAACTTACCGCCCAATTGACTTGACCCTCCACCCTACTGTACTTAATAACCTTCCTCTTATTCACATTTACTCTTAACTTTCTTCTTTCACACACTTTACCAAACTCAGTCACCAACTTCTGCAGTTTCTCACATGAATCAGCCACCAGCGCTGTATCATCAGCGAACAACAACGACTCACTTCCCAAGCTCTCTCATCCACAAAAGACTGCATACTTGCCCCTCTTTCCAAAACTCTTGCACTCACCTCCCTAACAACCCCATCCATAAACAAATTAAACAACCATGGAGACATCACACACCCCTGCCGCAAACCTACATTCACTGAGAACCAATCACTTTCCTCTCTTCCTACACGTACACATGCCTTACATTCTCGATAAAAACTTTTCACTGCTTCTAACAACTTGCCTCCCACACCATATATTCTTATTACCTTCCACAGAGCATCTCTATCAACTCTATCATATGCCTTCTCCAGATCCATAAATGCTACATACAAATCCATATGCTTTTCTAAGTATTTCTCACATACATTCTTCAAAGCAAACACCTGATCCACACATCCCCTACCACTTCTGAAACCACACTGCTCTTCCCCAATCTGATGCTCTGTACATGCCCTCACCCTCTCAATCAATACCCTCCGATATGATGTACCAGGAATACTCAACAAACTTATACCTCGGTAATTTGAGCACTCACTCTTATCCCCTTTGCCTTTGAACAATGGCACTATGCACGCATTCCGCCAATCCTCAGGCACCTCACCATGAGTCATACATACATTAAATAACCTTACCAACCAGTCAACAATACGGAAGATTGCGGAAGATGAAAGCGAGCAAGGCAGCAGGTTTGGATGATATTGCAGTGGAATTTATTAAAAAAGGGGGTGACTGTATTGTTGACTGGTTGGTAAGGTTATTTAATGTATGTATGACTCATGGTGAGGTGCCTGAGGATTGGCGGAATGCGTGCATAGTGCCATTATACAAAGGCAAAGGGGATAAGAGTGAGTGCTCAAATTACAGAGGTATAAGTTTGTTGAGTAGTCCTGGTAAATTATATGGGAGGGTATTGATTGAGAGGGTGAAGGCATGTACAGAGCATCAGATTGGGGAAGAGCAGTGTGGTTTCAGAAGTGGTAGAGGATGTGTGGATCAGGTGTTTGCTTTGAAGAATGTATGTGAGAAATACTTAGAAAAGCAAATGGATTTGTATGTAGCATTTATGGATCTGGAGAAGGCATATGATAGAGTTGATAGAAATGCTCTGTGGAAGGTATTAAGAATATATGGTGTGGGAGGAAAGTTGTTAGAAGCAGTGAAAAGTTTTTATCGAGGATGTAAGGCATGTGTACGTGTAGGAAGAGAGGAAAGTGATTGGTTCTCAGTGAATGTAGGTTTGCGGCAGGGGTTTGTGATGTCTCCATTGTTGTTTAATTTGTTTATGGATGGGGTTGTTAGGGAGGTAAATGCAAGTGTTTTGGAAAGAGGGGCAAGTATGAAGTCTGTTGGGGATGAGAGAGCTTGGGAAGTGAGTCAGTTGCTATTCGCTGATGATACAGCGCTGGTGGCTGATTCATGTGAGAAACTGCAGAAGCTGGTGACTGAGTTTGGTAAAGTGTGTGGAAGAAGAAAGTTAAGAGTAAATGTGAATAAGAGCAAGGTTATTAGGTACAGTAGGGTTGAGTGTCAAGTCAATTGGGGGGTGAGTTTGAATGGAGAAAAACTGGAGGAAGTGAAGTGTTTTAGATATCTGGGAGTGGATCTGGCAGCGGATGGAACCATGGAAGCGGAAGTGGATCATAGGATGGGGGACGGGGCGAAAATTCTGGGAGCCTTGAAAAATGTGTGGAAGTCGAGAACATTATCTCGGAAAGCAAAAATGGGTATGTTTGAAGGAATAGTGGTTCCAACAATGTTGTATGGTTGCGAGGCTTAGGCTTTGGATAGAGTTGTGCGCAGGAGGATGGATGTGCTGGAAATGAGATGTTTGAGGACAATGTGTGGTGTGAGGTGGTTTGATCGAGTGAGTAACGTGAGGGTAAGAGAGATGTGTGGAAATAAAAAGAGCGTGGTTGAGAGAGCAGAAGAGGGTGTTTTGAAGTGGTTTGGGCACATGGAGAGAATGAGTGAGGAAAGATTGACCAAGAGGATATATGTGTCGGAGGTGGAGGGAACGAGGAGAAGAGGGAGACCAAATTGGAGGTGGAAAGATGGAGTGAAAAAGGTTTTGTGTGATCGGGGCCTGAACATGCAGGAGGGTGAAAGGAGGGCAAGGAATAGAGTGAATTGGAGCGATGTGGTATACAGGGTTTGACGTGCTGTCAGTGGATTGAATCAAGGCATGTGAAGCGTCTGGGGTAAACCATGGAAAGCTGTGTAGGTATGTATATTTGCGTGTGTGGACGTATGTATATACATGTGTATGGGGGGGGTTGGGCCATTTCTTTCGTCTGTTTCCTTGCGCTACCTCGCAAACGCGGGAGACAGCGACAAAGTATAATTAAAAAAAAATAATATATATATATATATATATATATATATATATATATATATATATATATATATATATATATATATATATATATATATATATATATATATATATATATATATCCTGGCTGTTGGAGCTTTGTATGTACTATGAAGTTGCGCGTTCATATACACTTTATTCGTATTCATATAACTCCGCGTTGTACAGTCAGGTTCTGTAAAACGCTATCAGCTGGCTTTGTGTTCTGTTCGGAAACAACCGATAGACCCCGTTGCTCACCATTGAGAGAGGAAGAGTATTCGAGTAATTAGTATTCCGAATAGTTGCTTCCTATTATACAGTCCCTTAGCCTATCGGATAGCATGCCTGCCTCTAGCACAAGGGGTCATAGGTTCGATCCTGGCTGTTGGAGCTTTGTATGTTCTCTGAAGCTGCGCGTTCATATACACTTTATTCGTATTCATATAACTCCGCGTTGTATAGTCAGGTTCGGTAAAACTCTATCAGCTGGCTATGTGTTCTGTTCGGAAACAACCGATAGACCCCGTTGCTCACCGTTGTGAGACGAAGGGTATTCGATTACTTAGTATTCCAAATATTTGTTTCCTATTATACAGTCCATTAGCCTAGCGGTTAGCATGCCTGCCTCTTGCACAAGGGGTCCCAGGTTCGATCCTGGCTGTTGGAGCTTTGTATGATATATATATATATATATATATATATATATATTGCTATTGACGTTTGTGTGAATAAATTGTACATTTCCTTTTCCATAGCCAGAGGTTGAACCATTATGTGACATTCATTTTTTTTCATTCATTTCAAGCTAAAAGTTTGTTTTCTAAATTGTTTCTTACATTTTTTCATATGTATATATATGTATGTGTGTGTATGTGTGTGTATGTGCATATGTGTGTGTGTGTGTGTGTGTGTGTGTATATGTATATATATATGTATATTATCCCTGGGGATAGGGGTGAAAGAATACTTCCCACGTATTCCTCGCGTGTCGTAGAAAGCGACTAGAGGGGACGGGAGCGGGGGGCCGGAAATCCTCCCCTCCTTGTATTAACTTTCTAAAATGGGAAACAGAAGAAGGAGTCACGCGGGGAGTGATCATCCTCCTCGAAGGCTCAGAGTGGGGTGCCTAAATGTGTGTGGATGTAACCAAGATGTGAAAAAAGGAGAGATAGGTAGTATGTTTGAGGAAAGGAACCTGGATGTTTTGGCTCTGAGGGAAACGAAGCTCAAGGGTAAAGGGGAAGAGTGGTTTGGAAATGTCTGGGGAGTGAAGTCAGGGGTTAGTGAGAGGACAAGAGCAAGGGAAGGAGTAGCAATACTCCTGAAACAGGAGTTGTGGGAGTATGTGATAGAATGTAAGAAAGTAAATTCTCGATTAATATGGGTAAAATTGAAAGTTGATGGAGAGAGGTGGGTGATTATTGGTGCATATGCACCTGGGCATGAGAAGAAAGATCATGAGAGGCAAGTGTTTTGGGAGCAGCTAAATGAGTGTGTTAGCGGTTTTGATGCACGAGACCGGGTTATAGTGATGGGTGATTTGAATGCAAAGGTGAGTAATGTGGCAGTTGAGGGAATAATTGGTATGCATGGGGTGTTCAGTGTTGTAAATGGAAATGGTGAAGAGCTTGTAGATTTATGTGCTGAAAAAGGACTGATGATTGGGAATACCTGGTTTAAAAAGCGAGATATACATAAGTATACTTATGTAAGTAGGAGAGATGGCCAGAGAGCGTTATTGGATTACGTGTTAATTGACAGGCGTGCGAAAGAGAGACTTTTGGATGTTAATGTGCTGAGAGGTGCAACTGGAGGGATGTCTGATCATTATCTTGTGGAGGCTAAGGTGAAGATTAGTATGGGTTTTCAGAAAAGAGGAGTGAATGTTGGGGTGAAGAAGGTGGTGAGAGTAAGTGAGCTTGGGAAGGAGACCTGTGTGGGGAAGTACCAGGGGAGACTGTGTACAGAATGGAAAAAGGTGAGAACAATGGAAGTAAGGGGAGTGGGGGAGGAATGGGATGTATTTAGGGAATCAGTGATGGATTGCGCAAAAGATGCTTGTGGCATGAGAAGAGTGGGAGGTGGGCTGTTTAGAAAGGGTAGTGAGTGGTGGGATGAAGAAGTAAGAGTATTAGTAAAAGAGAAGAGAGAGGCATTTGGACGATTTTTGCAGGGAAAAAATGCAATTGAGTGGGAGAAGTATAAAAGAAAGAGACAGGAGGTCAAGAGAAAGGTGCAAGAGGTGAAAAAAAGGGCAAATGAGAGTTGGGGTGAGAGACTATCAGTAAATTTTAGGGAGAATAAAAAGATGCTCTGGAAGGAGATAAATAGGGTGCGTAAGACAAGGGAACAAATGGGAACTTCAGTGAAGGGCGTAAATGGGGAGGTGATAACAAGTAGCGGTGATGTGAGAAGGAGATGGAATGAGTATTTTGAAGGTTTGTTGAATGTGTCTGATGACAGAGTGGCAGATATAGGGTGTTTTGGTCGAGGTGGTGTGCAAAGTGAGAGGGTTAGGGAAAATGATTTGGTAAACAGAGAAGAGGTAGTAAAAGCTTTGCGGAAGATGAAAGCCGGCAAGGCAGCAGGTTTGGATGGTATTGCAGTGGAATTTATTAAGAAAGGGGGTGACTGTATTGTTGACTGGTTGGTAAGGTTATTTAATGTATGTATGACTCATGGTGAGGTGCCTGAGGATTGGCGGAATGCGTGCGTAGTGCCATTGTACAAAGGCAAAGGGGATAAGAGTGAGTGCTCAAATTACAGAGGTATAAGTTTGTTGAGTATTCCTGGTAAATTATATGGGAGGGTATTGATTGAGAGGGTGAAGGCATGTACAGAGCATCAGATTGGGGAAGAGCAGTGCGGTTTCAGAAGTGGTAGAGGATGTGTGGACCAGGTGTTTGCTTTGAAGAATGTACGTGAGAAATACTTAGAAAAGCAAATGGATTTGTATGTAGCATTTATGGATCTGGAGAAGGCATATGATAGAGTTGATAGAGATGCTCTGTGGAAGGTATTAAGAATATATGGTGTGGGAGGCAAGTTGTTAGAAGCAGTGAAAAGTTTTTATCGAGGATGTAAGGCATGTGTACGTGTAGGAAGAGAGGAAAGTGATTGGTTCTCAGTGAATGTAGGTTTGCGGCAGGGGTGTGTGATGTCTCCATGGTTGTTTAATTTGTTTATGGATGGGGTTGTAAGGGAGGTAAATGCAAGAGTCCTGGAAAGAGGGGCAAGTATGAAGTCTGTTGGGGATGAGAGAGCTTGGGAAGTGAGTCAGTTGTTGTTCGCTGATGATACAGCGCTGGTGGCTGATTCATGTGAGAAACTGCAGAAGCTGGTGACTGAGTTTCGTAAAGTGTGTGGAAGAAGAAAGTTGAGAGTAAATGTGAATAAGAGCAAGGTTATTAGGTACAGTAGGGGTGAGGGTCAAGTCAATTGGGAGGTGAGTTTGAATGGAGAAAAACTGGAGGAAGTGAAGTGTTTTAGATATCTGGGAGTGGATCTGTCAGCGGATGGAACCATGGAAGCGGAAGTGGATCATAGGGTGGGGGAGGGGGCGAAAATTTTGGGAGCCTTGAAAAATGTGTGGAAGTCGAGAACATTATCTCGGAAAGCAAAAATGGGTATGTTTGAGGGAATAGTGGTTCCAACAATGTTGTATGGTTGCGAGGCGTGGGCTATGGATAGAGATGTGCGCAGGAGGATAGATGTGCTGGAAATGAGATGTTTGAGGACAATGTGTGGTGTGAGGTGGTTTGATCGAGTAAGTAACGTAAGGGTAAGAGAGATGTGTGGAAATAAAAAGAGCGTGGTTGAGAGAGCAGAAGAGGGTGTTTTGAAATGGTTTGGGCACATGGAGAGAATGAGTGAGGAGAGATTGACCAAGAGGATATATGTGTTGGAGGTGGAGGGAACGAGGAGAAGAGGGAGACCAAATTGGAGGTGGAAAGATGGAGTGAAAAGGATTTTGTGTGATCGGGGCCTGAACATGCAGGAGGGTGAAAGGAGGGCAAGAAATAGAGTGAATTGGAGTCATGTGGTATACAGGGGTTGACGTGCTGTCAGTGGATTGAAGCAAGGCATGTGAAGCGTCTGGGGTAAACCATGGAAGGCTGTGTAGGTATGTATATTTGCGTGTGTGGACGTGTGTATGTACATGTGTATGGGGGGGGGGTTGGGCCATTTCTTTCGTCTGTTTCCTTGCGCTACCTCGCAAACGCGGGAGACAGCGACAAAGTATAAAAAAAAAAAAAAAAAAAAAAAAAAAAAAAAAAAAATATATATATATATATATATATATATATATATATATATATATATATATATATATATATATATATATATATATATATATATATGTATTTTTTGTTTTCTTTCTTTGTCGCTGTCTCCCGCGTTTGCGAGGTAGCGCAAGGAAACAGACGAAAGAAATGGCCCAACCCACCCCCATACACATGTATATACATACGTCCACACACGCAAATATACATACCTACACAGCTTTCCATGGTTTACCCCAGACGCTTCACATGCCCTGATTCAATCCACTGACAGCACGTCAACCCCGGTATACCACATCGCTCCAAATCACTCTATTCCTTGCCCTCCTTTCACCCTCCTGCATGTTCAGGCCCCGATCACACAAAATCTTTTTCACTCCATCTTTCCACCTCCAATTTGGTCTCCCTCTTCTCCTCGTTCCCTCCACCTCCGACACATATATCCTCTTGGTCAATCTTTCCTCACTCATTCTCTCCATGTGCCCAAACCATTTCAAAACACCCTCTTCTGCTCTCTCAACCACGCTCCTTTTATTTCCACTCATCTCTCTTACCCTTACGTTACTTACTCGATCAAACCACCTCACACCACACATTGTCTTCAAACATCTCATTTCCAGCACATCCATCCTCCTGCGCACCACTCTATCCATAGCCAACGCCTCGCAACCATAAAACATTGTTGGAACCACTATTCCTTCAAACATACCCATTTTTGCTTTCCGAGATAATGTTCTCGACTTTCACACATTCTTCAAGGCTCCCAGAATTTTCGCCCCCTCCCCCATCCTATGATCCACTTCCGCTTCCATGGTTCCATCCGCTGCCAGATCCACTCCCAGATATCTAAAACACTTTACATCCTCCAGTTTTCTCTCCATTCAAACTCACCTCCCAATTGACTTGACCCTCAACCCTACTGTACCTAATAACCTTGCTCTTATTCACATTTACTCTTAACTTTCTTCTTTCACACACTTTACCAAACTCAGTCACCAGCTTCTGCAGTTTCTCACATGAATCAGCCACCAGCGCTGTATCATCAGCGAACAACAACTGACTCACTTCCCAAGCTCTCTCATCCCCAACAGACTTCATACTTGCCCCTCTTTCCAAAACTCTTGCATTTACCTCCCTAACAACCCCATCCAAAAACAAATTAAACAACCATGGAGACATCACACACCCCTGCCGCAAGCCTACATTCACTGAGAACCAATCACTTTCCTCTCTTCCTACACGTACACATGCCTTACATCCTCGATAAAAACTTTTCACTGCTTCTAACAACTTGCCTCCGACACCATATATTCTTAATACCTTCCACAGAGCATCTCTATCAACTCTATCATATGCCTTCTCCAGATCCATAAATGCTACATACAAATCCATTTGCTTTTCTAAGTATTTCTCACATACATTCTTCAAAGCAAACACCTGATCCACACATCCTCTACCACTTCTGAAACCACACTGCTCTTCCCCAATCTGATGCTCTGTACATGCCTTCACCCTCTCACTCAATACCCTACCATATAATTTACCAGGAATACTCAACAAACTTATACCTCTGTAATTTGAGCATTCACATTTATCCCTTTTGCCTTTGAACAATGGCAATATGCATACATTCCGCCAATCCTCAGGCACCTCACCATGAGTCATACAAACATTAGATATTCTTACCAACCAGTCAACAATACAGTCACCCCCTTTTTTAATAAATTCCGCTGCAATACCATCCAAACCTGCTGCCTTGCCGGCTTTCGTCTTCCGCAAAGCTTTTACCCTGTTTACCAAATGATTCTCCCTAACCCTCTCACTTCGCGCACCACCTCGACGAAAACACCTATATCTGCCACTCTATTGTCTAACACATTCAACAAACCTTCAAAATGCTCCCTGCAACTCCTTCTCACATCAACACTACTTGTTATCACCATCCCATTAGCCCCCTTCACAGATGCTCCCATTTGTTCTCTTGTCTTTAATGATACTCCCTCATTCACACTCTCTTTTACCCTCCTTTTCACCTCTTGCTCCTTTTTCTTGACTTCCTGCCCTTTTCTTTATACATCTCCATGTCATTTGCACTAATTCCCTGCAAAAATCATCCATATCTCTTTTTAAGTATTTCTCACATACATTCTTGAAAGCAAAACACTTGATCCACATATCCTCTACCACTTCTGAAACCACACTGCTCTTCCCCAATCTAATGCTCTGTACATGCCTTCACCCTTTCAATCAATACCATCCCATATAATTTCCTAGGAATACTCAACAAACTTATATCTCTGTAATTTGAACATTCACCTTTATCCCCTTTCCCTTTGTACAATGGTACTATGCATACATTCCGCCAATCCTCAGGCATTTCATCTTGAGCCATACATACATTGAATATCCTTAATAATCAGTCATCAATACAGTCGTCCCATTTTTTAATAAATTCACCCGCCGCCTTGCCAGGTTTCATCGTCCGCAAAGATTTCACTACCTTTTCTTTGTTTACCAAATCATTCTCCCTAACCCTCTCACTTTGCACACCAACTCGAACAAGACACCCTCTATCTACAACTCTATCATTTAACACATTCAACAAACCTTCAAAATACTCCCTGCAACTCCTTGTCACATCACCAATACTTGTTATCACCTCAACTCTAGCCCACTTCACAGCAATGTATTTATCTTCTTCCAAAACATCTTTTTTTTTCTCCCTAAAAGTTAAGGATACTCTCTCACCCCAACTTTCATTTGCCCTCGTTTTCACTTATTGTACCCTTCTCCTGACCTTCTGCTTCTTTCTTTTTTAAATCTCCTATTCATTTGAATTCTTTCTAAGCAAATATCGTCCAAATGCATCTCTCTTCTCTTTCACAAATAATCCTACTTCTTCATCCCATCAATCACTACCATATCTAATCTGCCCACCTCCCACGCCTCTCATGCAACAAGCATCTTTTGCTCAAGCCAACATTGCTTCCCTAAATATATCCCATTCCTCCCACAATGCCCTTACGTCCCTTGCTCTCACCTTCTTCCATTCTGCACTCAGTCTCTCCTGGTACTTTCTCACACAAGTCTGCTTCCCAAGCGCACTTACTTTCACAACTCTTTTCACCCCAACATTATCTCTCCTTTTCTGAAAACCTCTACAATTTTTCACCTTCACCTCCATAAGATAATCATCAAACATCCCGCCAGTTGCACCTCTGAAAATATTCACATCCGAAAGTGTCTCTGTCACGCGTTTACTACTAAAAACATAATCCAAAAAAACCCTCTTGACATCTCTTCAACTTACATACGTACACTTGTGTATATATATTTTTTTCAAACAGGATATTTCCAATCACCCGTCCTTTTTCAGCACACAAATACCAAATATTCTCATAAAAGCCACATTACTCATCTTTACTATTAAATCACCCATCATAATATATATATATATATATATATATATATATATATATATATATATATATATATATATATATATATATATATATATATATATATATATATATATATATATATATATATATATATACATATATATATTAATATATATATATATATATATATATATATATATATATATATATATATATATATATATATATATATATATATATATATATATATATATATATATATATATATATATATATATATTGGGAGCGGGGGGCTGGAAATCCTCCCCTCTCGTTTTTTTTTTTTTCCAAAAGAAGGAACAGAGGAGAGGTCCAGGTGAGGATATTCCCTCAAAGGCCCAGTCCTCTGTTCTTAACGCTACCTCGCTATCGCGGGAAATAGCGAATAGTATGAAAAAAAAAAAAGAAAAAAAAAAAAATATATATATATATATATATATATATATATATATATACATATATATATACATATATATATATATATATATATATATATATATATATATATATATATATATATATATATATATATATATATATATATATATATATCTTTCTTTCTTTTCTTTCAAACTATTCGCCATTTCCCGCATTAGCGAGGTAGCGTTAAGAACAGAGGACTGGGCCTTTGAGGGAATACCCTCACCTGGCCCAATTCTCTGTTCCTTCATTTGGAAAATTAAAAAAAAAAAAAAAAACGACAGGGGAGGATTTCCAGCCCCCCGCTCCCTCCCCTTTTAGTCGCCTTCTACGACACGCAGGGAATACGTGGGAAGTATTCTTAATCCCCTATCCCCAGGGATAATATATATATATATATATATATATATATATATATATATATATATATATATATATATATATATATATATATATATATATATATATATATATATATATATATATATACCACTCCACATATAGATGTATATACATACACGTCCACACACGCAAATATACATACCGATACATCTCAATATACACACATATATACACATTCAGACATATACGTATATACACATGTACATACTTCATTCTGTCTGCATTTATTTACTCAAATCGTGCCTCGCCACACTTGGAAAAACAAACCGATCCCCCTCATGAGTGCGAGTTAGCGCTAGGAAAAGACAACAAAGGCCCAAATCGTTCACACGCAGTCTCTAGCTGTGAATGTCATGTCTAGCTGTCACATCCAGGCCCCAGAGAACTTTCCATCGTTTACCCCAGACGCTTCAAATGCCCTTGTTCAATCCATTGACAGCACGTCGATCCCGGTATACCATATTGTTCCAAATCACTCTATTCCTTGTACACCTTTTACCCTCATTCATGTTCAGGCCCCGATCACTCAAAATCTTTTTCACTACATCTTTCAACCTCTAATTTGGTCTCCCACTTCCCCTCGTTCCCTCCACCTCGGACACATATATCCTCTTGGTCAATCTTTCCTCACTCATTCTCTCCATGTGACCAAACCATTTCAAAACACCCTCTTTTGCTCTCTCAACCACGCTCTTTATATTTCCACACACCTCTCTTACCCTTACATTACGTACTCGATCAAACCACCTCACACCATATATTGTCCTAAAACATCTCATTTTCAGCACATCCATCCTCCTGCGCACAAATCTATCCATAGCCCAAACCTTGCAGCCATACAACATTGTTGGACCCAATATTCCTTCAAATATACCCATTTTTGATTTCCGAGATAATGTTCTCGACTTCGAAACATTCTTCAAGGCTCCCAGGAGTTTCGCCCCCTCCCCCACCCTATTATTCATATCCGCTTCCATGGTTCCATCCGCTGGCAGATCCACTCCCATATATCTAAAACACTTTACTTCCTCCAGTTTTTCTCCTTTGAAACTTACCTCCCAGTTGACTTGACCATCAAACATACTGTACCTAATAACCTTGCTCTTATTCATATTTACTCTTAACTTTCTTCTTTTACAACCTTTACCAAACTCAGTCACCAGCTTCTGCAGTTTTTCACATGAATCAGCAACCAGCGCTGTATCATCAGCGAACAACAACTGACTCAATTCCCAAGCTGTCTCATCCACAACAGACTGCATACTTACCCCTCTTTCCAAAACTCTTACATTCACCTTCCCTAACAACCCCATCCATAAAAAAAATAAACAACCATAGGGACATCACACACTCCCTGCCTCAAACCTATATTCACTGAGAACCAATCACTTTCCACTCTTCCTACACGTACACATGCCTTACATCCTCGATAAAAGCTTTTCATTGATTCTAACAATTTGCCTCCCACACCATGTGTTCTTAATACCTTCCATATGCCTTCTTCAGATCCATAAATGCTACATACAAATCCATTTCCTTTTCTAAGTATTTCTCACTTAAATTCTTCAAAGCAAACACCTGTTGCACACATCCTTTACCACTTCTAAAACCACACTGCTCTTCCACAATCTGATGCTTTGTACATGCCTTCACCCTCTCAATCAATACCCTCCCATATAATTTACCAGGAATACTCAACAAACATATACCTCTGTAATTTGAGCACTCACTCTTATCCCCTTTGCCTTCGTACAATGGCACTATGGAAACATTCCGCCAATCCTCAGGCACCTCACCACGAATCATACATACATTATATAACCTTACCAACCAGTCAACAATACAGTCACCCCTTTTTTAAATAAATTCCACTGCAATACCATCCAAACCTGCAGCCTTGCCGGCTTTCGTCTTCCGCAAAGCTTTTACTACCTCTTCTCTGTTTACCAAATCATTTTCCCAAACCCTCTCACTATGCGCACCACCTCGATCATGACACCCTATATCTGCCACCCTATCATCAAACACATTCAACAAACCTTCAAAATACTCACTCCATCTCCTTCTCACATCACCACTACTTGTTATCACCTCCTCATTAGCCCTCTTCACTGACGTTCCCATTTGCTCCGTCGTCTTACGCACTTTATTTACCTCCTTCCAATTCATCTTTTTATTCTCCCTAAAATTTAATAAGACTCTCTAACCCCAACTCTCATTTGCCCTCTTTTCACCTCTTGGACCTTCCTCTTGACCTCCTTCCTCTTTCTTTTATACATCTGCCACTCATTTGCATTTTTCCCTGCAGAAATCGTTAAAATGCCTCTCTCTTCTCTTTCACTAATAATCTTACTTCTTCATCCCACCACTCACTACCCTTTCTAATGAACCCACGTCCCACGCTTCTCATGCCACAAGCATATTTGCGCATGCCATCACTGCTTCCGTAAATACATCCCACTCCTCCCCCACTCCCCTTACCACCTTTGTTCTCACCTTTTTCCATTCCGTTCTCAGTCTCTCCTGGTACTTCCTCACACAAGTCTCCTTCCCAAGCTCACCTACTCTCACAACTCTCTTCTCCCCAACATTCCCTCTTCTATTCTGAAAACCCCTACAAATCTTCACCTTCACCTCCACAAGATAATGATCAGACATCCCTCTATTTGCACGTCTTAACACATTTACATCCAAAAGTCTCTCTTTCGCGCTCCTATCAATTAACACGCATTCCAATAACGCTCTCTAGCCATCTCTCCTACTTACGTACGTATACTTATGTATATCTCGCTTTTTAAAGCAGGTATTCCCAACCGAACACCCCATTATTACTACTCATTCGATAAACTTCCACATAACTAACCTTTCCATTCAAATCACCCATCACTATATCCCGGTCTTGTGCATCAAAACCACTAACACTCTCATTCAGCTGCATCCCAAAACACTTGCCTCTTATGAGCTTTCTCCTCATGCCCAGTTGCATATGCACCAATAATCACCCATCTCTCTCAATCAACTTTCAGTTTTACCCATATCAATCTAGAATTTACTTTCTTACTCTCTATATTATATATATATATATATATATATATACATATATATATATATATATATATATATATATATATATATATATATATATATATATATATATATATATATGTATATATATGGAAGCGGAAGTGGATCATAGGGTAGGGAAGGGGGCGAAAATTCTGGGAGCCTTGAAAAATGTGTGGAAGTCGAGAACATTATCTCGGAAACCAAAAATGGGTATGTTTGAAGGAATAGTGGTTCCAACAATGTTGTATGGTTGCGAGGCGTGGGCTATGGATAGAGTTGTGCGCAGGAGGATGGATGTGCTGGAAATGAGATCTTTGAGGACATTGTGTGGTGTGAGGTGGTTTGATCGAGTAAGTAACGTAAGGGTAAGAGAGATGTGTGGAAATAAAAAGAGCGTGGTTGAGAGAGCAGAAGAGGGTGTTTTGAAATGGTTTGGGCGCATGGAGAGAATGAGTGAGGAAAGATTGACCAAGAGGATATATGTGTCGGAGGTGGAGGAAACGAGGAGTAGAGGGAGACCAAATTGGAGGTGGAAAGATGGAGTGAAAAAGATTTTGTGTGATCGGGGCCTGAACATGCAGGAGGGTGAAAGGAGGGCAAGGAATAGAGTGAATTGGAGCGATGTGGTATACCGGGGTTGACGTGCTGTCAGTGGATTGAATCGGGGTATGTGAAGCGTCTGGGGTAAACCATGGAACGCTGTGTAGGTATGTATATTTGCGTGTGTGGACGTATGTATATACATGTGTATGGGGGTGGGTTGGGCCATTTCTTTCGTCTGTTTCCTTGCGCTACCTCGCAAACGCGGGAGACAGCGACAAAGCAAAAAAAAAAAAAGAAAAGTATATATATATATATATATATATATATACCATACAAAGCTCCATCAGCCAGGATCGAACCTGGGACCCCTTGTGCAAGAGGGAGGCATTCTAACCGCTAGGCTAAGGGACTGTATAATAGGAAACAACTATTCGAAATACTAAGTAGTCGAATACCCTTCGTCTCACTATGGTGAGCAACGGGGTCTATCGGTTGTTTCCGAAGAGAACACATAGCCAGCTGAGAGCGTTTTACCGAACCTGACTGTAAAACGCGGAGTTATATGAATACGAATAAAGTGTATATATATATATATATATATATATATATATATATATATATATATATATATATATATATATATATATATATATATATATATATATATATATATATATATATATATATATATATATATATATATATGTATATATATATTTCTTTTCTTTGTTTAAAACTATTCGCCATTTCTCGCGTTAGCGAGGTACCGTTAAGAAAAGAAAACTGGGGCTTTGAGGAAATATCCTCACCTGGCCCACTTCTCTGTTCCTTCTTTTGGAAAATTAAAAGAAAAAATAATGAGAGCCCCCCGCTCCCTCCCCTTTTTGTTGTCTTCTACGACACGCAGGGAATACGTGGGAAGTATTCTTCCTCCCCTATCCTCATATATATATATATATATATATATATATATATATATATATATATATATATATATATATATATATATTTTTTTTTTTTTTTATACTTTGTCGCTGTCTCCCGCGTTTGCGAGGTCGCGCGAGGAAACAGACGAAAGAAATGGCCCAACCCCCATACACACGTACATACACACGTCCACACACGCAAATATACATACCTACACAGCTTTCCATGGTTTACCCCAGACGCTTCACATGCCTTGATTCAATCCACTGACAGCACGTCAACCCCTGTATACCACATCGCTCCAATTCACTCTATTCCTTGCCCTCCTTTCACCCTCCTGCATGTTCAGGCCCCGATCACACAAAATCTTTTTCACTCCATCTTTCCACCTCCAATTTGGTCTCCCTCTTCTCGTTCCCTCCACCTCCGACACATATATCCTCTTGGTCAATCTTTCCTCACTCATTCTCTCCATGTGCCCAAACCATTTCCCTGCGTGTCGTAGAAGGCGACTAAAAGGGGAGGGAGCGGGTGGCTGGAAATCCTCCCCTCTCGTTTTTTTTTTGATTTTCCAAAAGAAGGAACAGAGAAGGGGGCCAGGTGAGGATTTTCCCTCTAAGGCCCAGTCCTCTGTTCTTAACGCTACCTCGCAAACGCGGGAAATGGCGAATAGTATGAAAAAAAAAAAAAATATATATATATATATATATATATATATATATATATGTATATATATTGGGGTGTCTAAATGTGTGTGGATGTAACTACGATGTGAAAAAAGGAGAGATAGGTAGTATGTTTGAGAAAAGGAACCTGGATGTTTTGGCTCTGAGTGAAACGAAGCTCAAGGGTAAAAGGGAAGAGTGTCTTGGGAATGTCTTGGGAGTAAAGATAGGTGTTAGTGAGAGGACAAGAGCAAGGGAAGGAGTAGCACTACTCCTGAAACAGGAGTTGTCGGATTATGTGATAGAGTGTAAGAAAGTAAATTCTAGATTAATATGGGTGAAACTGAAAGTGGATGGAGAGAGATGGGTGATCATTGGTGAATATGCACCTGGGCATGAGAAGAAAGATCATGACAGGCAAGTGTTTTGGGATCAGCTGAATGAGTGTGTTAGTGGTTTTGATGCACAAGACCGGGTTATAGTGATGAGTGATTTGAATGCAAAGGTGAGTAATCTGGCAGTTGAGGGAATAATTGGTATATATGGGGTGTTCAGTGTTGTAAATGGAAATAGTGAGGAGCTTGTAGATTTATGTGCTGAAAAGGGACTGGTGATTGGGAATACCTGTTTTAAAAAGCGAGATATACATAAGTATATGTATGTAAGTAGGAGAGATGGTCAGAGAACGTTATTGGATTACGAGTTAATTGACATGCGCGCGAAAGAGACTTTTGGATGTTAATGTGCTGAGAGGTGCAACTGGAGAGATGTCTGATCATTATCTTTTGGAGGCGAAGGTGAAGAATTGTAAGGGTTTTCAGAAAAGAAGAGAGAATGTTGGGATTAAGAGAGTGTTGTGAGTAAGTGAGCTTGGGAAGGAGACTTGTGTGAGGAAGTACCAGGAGAGACTGAGAACAGAATGAAAAAAGGTGAGAGCAAAGGAAGTTAGGGGAGTGGGGGAGTAATGGGATGTATTTAGGGAAGCATTGATGGCATGCGCAAAAGATGCTTGTGGCATGAGAAGCGTGGGAGGTGGGTTGACTAGAAATGGTATTGAGGGGTGGATTGAAGAAGTAAGATTATTATTGAAAGAGAAGAGAGAGGCTTTTGGACGATTTATGCAGGGAAAAAATGCAAATTAGTGGGAGATGTATAAAAGAAAGGGGCAGGAGGTCAAGAGAAAGGTGCAAGAGGTGAAAAAGATGACAAATGAGAGTTGGGGTGAGAGAGTATCCTTAAATTTTAGGGAGAATAAAAAGATGTTTTGGAAGGAGGTAAATAAAGTGCGTAAAACAAGGGAGCAAATGGGAACAGTGAAGAGGGCAAATGGGGAGGTGATAACAAGTAGTTGTGATGTGAGAAGTAGATGGAGTGAGTATTTTGAAGGTTTGTTGAATGTGTTTGATGATTTAGTGGCAGATATGGGGTGTTTTGGTCGAGGTGGTGTGGAAAGTGAGAGTGTTAGGGAAAATGATTTGGTGAAAGGGTAAGATGAAAAGCTGGCAAGGCAGCAGGTTTGGATGGTATTGCAGTGGAATTAATAAAAATGGTTGTGATTGTATTGTTGTCTGGTTGGTAAGGTAATTTAATTAATGTATGATTCATGGTGAGGTGCGTCAGGATTGGCGGAATGCTTGCATAGTGCCATTGCACAAAGGGAAATGGGTTAAGAGTGAGTGCTCAAACTACAGAGGTATAAGTTCGTTGAGTATTCCTTGTAAATTATATGGGAGAGTATTGATTGAGATGGTGAAGGCATGAACAGAGCATCAGATTGGTGAAAATCAGTGTTGTTTCAGAAGTGGTAGAGGATGCGTGGATCAGGTGTTTGCTTTGAAGAATGTATGTGAGAAATACTTAGAAAAGCAAATGGATTTGTATGTAGCATTTATGGATCTGGAGAAGGCGTATGATAGAGTTGATAGAGATGCTCTGTGGAAGGTATTAAGAATATGTGGTGTAGGAGGCAAATTGGTAGAATCAGTGAAAAGTTTTTATCGAGGATGTAGCGCATGTATACGTGTAGGAAGAGAGGAATGTGATTGGTTCTCAGTGAAAGTCTGTTTCTGGCAGGGGTGTGTGATGTCTCCATGGTTGTTTAATTTGTTGATGGATGGGGTTGTTAGGGAGGTGAATGCAAGAGTTTTGGAAAGAGGGGCAAGTATGCAGTCTGTTGTGGATGAGAGAGCTTGGGAATTGAGTCAGTTTTTGTTCGCTGATGATACAGCGCTGGTCACTGATTCATGTGAGAAACTGCAGAAGCTATTGACTGATTTTGGTAAAATGTGTGAAAGAAGAAAGTTAAGAGTATATATGAATAAGAGCAATGTTATTAGTTACAGTGGAGTTGAGGGTGAAGTCAATTGGAAGGTAAGTTTGAATGGAGAAAAACTTGGGGAAGTAAAGTGTTTTAGATATCTGGGAAAGGATCTGGCAACGGATTGAACCATGGAAGAGGAAGTGAATCATAGGGTGGGGGAGGGGGCGAAAATTCTGGGAGCCTTGAAGAATGTTTGGAAATCGAGAACATAATTTCGGAAGGCAAAAATGTGTATGTCTGAGGGAATAGTGGTTCCAACAATGTTGTATGGCTGCGAGAAGTGGGCTATGGATAGAGTTGTGCACAGGTGGGTGGATGTGCTGGAAATGAGATGTTAGAGGACAATATGTGGTGTGAGGTGGTTTGATCAAGTAAGTAATGTAAGGGTAAGAAAGATGTGTGGAAATAAGAAGAGTGTGGTAGAGAGAGGAGAAGAGGGTGTTTTGAAATGGTTTGGTCACATGGAGAGAATAAATGAGGAAAGATTGACGAAGAGGATATATATGTCAGAGGGGGAGGGAAAGAGGAGAAGTGGGAGACCAAATTACTTACTCGATCAAACAATCTCACACCACATATTGTCCTCAAACATCTCATTTCCAGCAAAACCATCCTCCTGCGAACAACACTATCTATAGGCCACGTCTCGCAACCATACAGTATTGTTGGAAACACTATTCCTTCAAACATACCCATTTTTGCTTTCCGAGATAATGTTCTCGACTTCCAAACATTTTTCAAGGCTCCCAGGATTTTCGCCCCCTCCCCCACCCTATGATTCACTTCCGCTTCCATGGTTCCATCCGCTGCCAGATCCACTCCCAGATATCTAAAACACTTCACTCCCTCCAGTTTTCCTCCATTCAAACTTACCTCCCAATTGCCTTGACCCTCAACCCCACTCTACCTAATGACCTTGCTCTTATTCAAATATACCGTTAACTTTCTTCTTTCACACACTTTACCAAACTCAGTCACCAGCTTCTGCAGTTTCTTACATGAATCAGCCACAAGCGCTGTATCATCAACAACTGACTCACTTCGCATGCTCTCTCATCCACAACAGACTGCATACTTGCCCCTCGTTCCAAAACTCTTGCATTCACCTCCCTAACAACCCTATCCATAAACAAATTAAACAACCATGGAGATATCAAACATCCTTGCCGTAAACCTAGATTCACTTAGAACCAATCTCTTTCCTCTCTTCCTACACGTACACATGCTTTACATTATCGATAAAACCTTTTCACTGCTTCTATCAACTTGTCTCCCACACCATATATTCTTAATCCCTTCCACAGAGCATCTCTATCAACTCTATCATACGACTTCTCCAGATCCATAAATGCTACATACAAACCATTTGCTTTTCTAAGTATTTCTCACATACATTCTTCAAAGCAAACACCTGATCCACACATCCTCTACCACTTCTGAAACCACACTGCTCTTCCCCAATCTGATGCTCTGTACATGCCTTCACCCTCTCAATCAATACCCTCCCATATAATTTACCAGGAATACTCAACAAACTTATACCTCTGTAATTTGAGCACTCACTCTTATCCCCTTTGCCTTTGTACAATGGCACTCTGCACGGATTCCGCCAATCCTCAGGCACCTCACCATGAATCATACATTCATTAAATAACCTTACCAACCAGTCAACAATACAGTCACCCCCTTTTTTAATAAATTCCACTGCAATACCATCGGAACTAGCTGCCTTGCCGGCTTCCATCTTCCGCAAAGCTTTCACTAAATCTTCTCTGTTCACCAAATCATTTTCCCTATCCCTCTCACTTTGCAAACCACTTCGACCAAAACACCCTATATCTGACACTGTATTATCAACCACATTCAACAAGCCTTTAAAATACTCACTCCATACCCTTCTCACTTCAGCACTACTTGTTATCACCTCCCCATTAGCCCCCTTCACTGAAGTTCCAGTTTGCTCCCTTGTCTTATGCACTTCATTTACCTCCTTCCAAAACATCTTTTTATTCTCCCTAAAATTTAATACTCTCCCATCCCAACTCTCATTTGCCCTTTTTTTCACCTCATGCACCTTTCTCTTGACCTCCTGCCTTTTTTTTTTTTTTTTTTATAAATCTCCCACTCATTTGCATTTTTTCCCTGCAAAAATCGTCCAAATGCCTCTCTCTTCTCTTTTACTAGTAATCTTACTTCTTCATCCCACCATTCACTACCCTTTCTAATCAACCCACCTCCCACGCTTCTCATACCACAAGCATCTTTTGCACAAGCCATCACTGCTTTCCTAAACACATCCCATTCCTCCCACACTTCCCTTACCTCCTTTGTTCTCACCTTTTTCCACTCTGTACTCAGTCTCTCCTGGTACTTCCTCACACAAGTCTCATTCCCAAGGTCACTTACTCTCACCACTCTCTTCACCCCAACATTCTCTTTTCTTTTCTGAAAACCCCTACAAATCTATAACTTCGCCTCCACAAAATAATGATCAGACATCCCTCCATTTGCACCTCTCAGCACATTAACATCGAAAAGTCTCTCTTTCGCGCGCCTATAAATTAACACGTAATCCAATAACGCTATCTGGCCATATCTCCTACTTACATACGTATACTTATGTATATCTCGCTTTTTAAGCCAGGTATTCCCAATCACAAGTCCTTTTTCAGCACTTTATTCTACAAGCTCTTCACTATTTTCATTTACAACAATGAACACCCCATGTATACCAATTATTCCCCCAACTGCCACATTACTCCACTTTGCATTCAAATCACCCATCATTATAACCCGGTCTTGTGCATCCACAAACCACAAACACACTCATTTAGCTGCTCCCAAAACTCTTGCCTCTCATGATCTTTCATCTCTCGCCCAGGTGCATATGCACCAATAATCACCCATCTCTCTCCATCATCTTTATATATACCTAATATACCTAATAACCTTGCTCTTATTTACATTTACTCTCAACTTTATTTTCTCACACACTTTACCAAACTCAGTCACCATCTTCTACAGTTTCTCACATTAATCAGCCACCAGCGCTGTATCATCAGTGAACAACAACTGACTCACTTCCGAAGCTCTATCATCCACAACAGACTGCATACTTGCCCCTCTTTCGAAAACTCTTGCATTCACCTCCCTAACAACCCCATCCATAAACAAATTAAACAACCTTGGAGACATCACACA
>NC_092236.1:29690779-29700779 GCF_036320965.1 Panulirus ornatus
TATATATATATATATATATATATATATATATATATATATATATATATATATATATATATATATACATATATATATATATATACACACACACACTTATTTATATATATATATATATATATATATATATATATATATAATATATATATATATATATATATATATATATATATATATATATATATATATATAATATATGTATGTATATATATATATATATATACACATATGAAAAATGTAAGAAATAATTTATAAAACTGAAACTTCTAGCTTGAAATGAAATTAAGAAATGTATGTCACATAACGGTTCAACCTCCGGCTATGGAAAAGGGAAATGTATAATTTATTTTCACAAACGTCAATAGTAGTTTTCATCAATTTAACCACTGTATCATACTGTCTGGTCCACTTCTCTTATCATGAAACTGGAATATTGTCTTATGATGTTTCTCAATTGTCTTCATTACACAAAGTACAACCATATCTTGGATACATGAGGGTAGGTAGTTGGTCATCCGCCATAATAAAGCCTTGACAGACCAAAAGTTTATCTTGACCTCAACTTTACCAGTACATTCATGAAAAACTCCTTTTTGCTTTCCATCTCTATCACTTTGAAAAATGCTCAATTTGTTCACATTTCAATGAAAGAAAAAGCTTCAATGTCTAAGCTACATTCTTTTCCAATTTCAGTATTTTCTTGTCAGAGCACCATGTATGAAAACTATCACTCCAGTAACACAACTATAAACATTTACTTCCCCTTTAATAAACGTTCTGGGGAAGTCTGTCTCGATACACTGCGGGTCACTCTACCACCTGGCGAGGTTTGTGTTGCAATGGTTCTTAATTCACAAAAGTAGTAGCATCACTGGTGGGCGGAAGAACATTCTTGTATCCAAAGCGAGGATCACAGTCCGTGCAACTACTTGTAACACCACGTCCAAGTATGTTCACCCGAAGCGGTACCTATTATATAAGAGACAGTGCAGGACCCTTCTACACTAGAGCCCATGCCTCCAAGCTGTCCTTCTCCATCAGCACCATATATATATATATATATATATATATATATATATATATATATATATATATATATATATATATATATATATATATATATATATATATATATATATATATATATATATATATATATAGGGTAGAAAGAATACTTACCACGCATTCCCCACGTTTCGTATAGTTCAACCAAAGGGGACGGGAGCTGGGGTTAAAAAGCCTTTCCTCTTTGTACTTAAACTTTCTAAAAGGGAAAACAGGAGTCACGGAGGGAGTGTTCATCTTCATCGAATCTCAGATTGGGGTGTCTATATGTGTGTGTATGTAACAAAGATGAGAAAAAAGGAGAGATAGCTAATTTGCTTGAGAAAAAGGAACCCGGATGTTTTGGGCGTAAGTGAAACAAAGCTTAAAGTTAAAGGGGAAGAGTGATTTGCGAATGTTTTTGGAATAAAGTCAGGGGTTGGTGAGAGGAAAAACCAAGGGAAAGAGTAGCACTTCTCCTGATATAGGAGTTGTGGGAGTATGTGATAGAGTGTAAGAAAGTAAACTCTAGATTTATATAGGTTAAACAGAAAGTGGATGGAGAACGATGGTCGATTATTGGTGCCTATTGGTGCCCATGAGAAAAAAGATCATGAGAGGCAAGTGTTTTGGAATAGCTGAGTGATTGCGTTACCAGTTTTGATGCACGAGACCAGATTATAGTGGGGAGTGATTTGAATGGAAAGGTGAGTAATCTGGCAGGTGAAGGAATCATTGGAGTATATGGGGTGTACAGTGTTGTAAATGGAAATAGTGAAGAGCTTGTAGATTTATGTGCTGAAAATGGACTGGTCATTGGGAATACCTGGTTTAAAAAGAGATGTATGTATAAGTATACCTATGTAAGTAGAAAAGATGACCAGAGGGCGTTATTTGATTACTTGGTAATTGATACGGGCGTGAAAGAGAGATTTTTGGATGTTATTGTGCTGAGAGGTGCAGCTGGAGGGATGTCTGATCATTATCTTGTGGGGGTGAAGGTGAAGATTTGTAGAGGTTTTCAGAGAGGAAGAGAGAATGTTGGGGGAAGAGAGTGATGAGAGTAAGTGAGCTTAAGAATGAGACTTGTGTGAGGAAGTACTAGGAGAGACCGAGTGCAGAATGGAAAAAGGTGAAAGCAAAGGAGGTAAGGGGAGTGGGGGAGGAATGGGATGTATTTATGGAAGCAGTGATGCTTGTGGTATGAGAAGCGTGGGAGGTGGTCAGATGAAAGGGTAGCGAGAGGTTCGATGTAGAAGTAAGATTATTAGCTAAAATAAAGAGAAAGGCATCTGGACGATTTTTGGAGGGAAATAGTGCAAAATGACTGGGAGTTGTATAAAAGAAAGAGGCAGGAGATCAAAAAAAAGGTGCAAGAGGTGAAAAACAAGGCAAATGAGAATTGCGGTGAGAGAGGATCATTATTTCCAGGGAGAATCAAAACATGTTTTGGAAGGATTCAGATAAAGTGCGTAAGAGAAGAAACAAATGGGAAAACCGTTGAAAGGTAATATGGGGAGGTAGTAACAAGTATTTGATGATACATATATATCTTATCCCTGGGGATAGAGGAGAAAAAATACTTCCCACGCATTCCTCATGTGTCGTAGAAGGCGACTAGAGGGGACGGGAGCGGGGGGCCAGAAATCCTCCCCTCCTTATATTTTAACTTTCTAAAATGGGAAACAGAAGAGGGAGTCACGCGGGGATTGCTCATCCTCCTCGAAGGCTCAGATTGGGGTGTCTAAATGCGTGTGGATGCAACCAAGAAGTGAAAGAAGGAGAGATAGGTAGTATGTTTTAGGAAAAATACCTCAATGTTTTGATTCTGAATGAAACAAAGCTTAAGGGTAAATGGGAAGAGTGGTTTGGAAGTGTCTTGGGAGTAAAGTCAGGGGTTAGTGAGAGGACAAGAGCAAGGGAAGGAGTAGCACTACTTCTGAAACGGGAGTTGTGGTAGTATGTGATAGAATGTAAGAAGGTAAATTCTAGATTAATATGGGGATAACTGAAAGTTGATGGAGAGAGATGGGTGATTATTGTTGCATATGCACCTGGAGAGAGAAGAAAGATCATGAGAGGCAAGTGTTTTAGGAGCAGCTGAATGAGTGTGTTAGTGGTTTTGATGCACAAGACCGGGTTATTGTAATGGGTGATTTGAATGCAAAGGTGAGTAATGTGGCAGTTGAGGGAATAATCGGTATACATGGGGTGATCACTGTTTTAAATGGAAATGGTGAAGAGCTTGTAGATTTATATGCTGAAAAAGGACTGGTGATTGGGAATATCTGGTTTAAAAAGCGAGATATACATAAGTATACGTATGTAAGTAGGAGAGATGGCCAGAGAGCGTTATTGGATTACGTGTTAATTGACAGGCGCGCGAAAGAGAGACCTTTGGATGTCAATGTGCTGAGAGGTGCAACTGGAGGGATGTCTGATCATTATCTTGTGGAGGCGAAGGTGAAGATTTGTATGGGTTTTCAGAAAAGAAGAGAGAATGTTCGGGTGAAAAGGGTGGTGAGAGTAAGTGAGCTTGTGTGAGGAAGTACCAGGAGAGACTGAGTACAGAATGGAAAAAGGTGAGAACAAAGGAGGTAAGAGGAGTGGAGGAGGAATGGGATGTATTTAGGGAAGCAGTGATGGCTTGCGGAACACATGCTTGTGGCATGAGAAGCGTGGGAGGTGGGTTGATCAGAAAGGGTAGTGAGTGGTGGGATGAAGAAGTAAGAGTATTAGTGAAAGAGAAGAGAGAGGCATTTCGACGATTTTTGCAGGGAAAAGATGCAAATGAATGGGAGATGTATAAAAGAAAGAGGCAGGAGTTCAAGAGAAAGGTGCAAGAGGTGAAAAGGAGGACAAATGAGAGTTGGGGTGAGAGAGTATCATTAAATTTTAGGGAGAATAAAAAGATGTTTTGGAAGGAGGTAAATAAAGTGCGTAAGACAAAGGAACAAATGGGAACTTCAGTGAAGGGGGCTAATGGGGAGGTGATAACAAGTAGTGGTGATGTGAGAAGGAGGTGGAGGAAGTATTTTGAAGGTCTGTTGAATGTGTTTGATGATAGAGTGGCAGATATAGGGTGTTTTGGTCGAGGTGATGTGCAAAGTGAGAGGGTTAAGGAAAATGATTTGGTAAACAGAGAAGAGGTAGTGAAAGCTTTGCGGAAGATGAAAGCCGGCAAGGCAGCAGGTTTGGATGGTATTGCAGTGGAATTTATTAAAGAAGGGGGTGATTGTATTGTTGACTGGTTGGTAAGGTTAGTTTATGTATGTATGATTCATGGTGAGGTGCCTGAGGATTGGCGAAATGCTTCCATAGTGCCATTGTACAAAGGCAAAGGGGATAAGAGTGAGTGCTCAAATGACAGAGGTATAGGTTTGTTGAGTATTCCTGGTAAATTCCTGGGAGGGTGTGGATTGAGAGGGTGAAGGCATGTACAGAGCATCAGATTGGGGAAGAGGAGTGTGGTTTCAGAAGTGGTAGAGGATGTGTGGATCAGGTGTTTGCTTTGAAGAATGTATGTGAGAAATACTTAGAAAAACAAATTAATTTGTATGTAGCTTTTATGGATCTGGAGAAGGCATATGATAGAGTTGATAGAGATACTCTGTGGAAGGTACTAAGAATATATGGTGTGGGAGGCAAGTTGTTAGAAGCAGTGAAAAGTTTTCATCGGAGATGTAAGACATGTGTAAGTGTAGTAAGAGAGGAAAGTGATTGTTTCTCAGTGAATGTAGGTTTGCGGCAGGGGTGTGTGATCGCATTATTACATGACAGCAAGAGGCTGAATGTGAACGAATGTGGCATTTGTTGTCTTTTCCTAGCGCTGCCTTGCGCACATTTGTGGGGTGGGAGAGTTTATTTTCATGCGTGGCGGGGTGGCGATATATATGTTGGAAAGGGTCACAATCTTTCTCATGATCAAGATATTCCTATGACTCCACTGGGAAAATGAAACACGATAATTTCCCAAGTGCACGTTCGTGTACTAATCACAACATCAGGTGAGACAAAAGAGAGAAATATAAGTAAGTTGATATACATCGAAGAGACGAGGGTAGGACGCCATTTGGTAAACATGTGATTGTCCAAAGCATATAACGAGCGTGCATAAAGTTATCTTTTTACAAATTCTATCAACAATAAAGTTATCTAATTTGGATAGACCATCACTATTTCTAAGATTGTAGTTCTTTGTGTCTTCAAAAATAGAAGATTCAATGAAATTTCTCTTGGTAATAGAGTTAGAGTTGATAACTGAGATGGCATTACTCCATTTAATGCAATGATCATAGTTTTTAACGTGATTAAACAAGGCATTTGATTCTTGTCTATATTTATGTTTCTTAAGTCTAACAGAAAGATCCTTACCAGTCTGACCAACATAAAATTTATCACAATATCCACAAGACATTGTCTAGATGCTTCCAAGAGAATTTTCTGGTGAATTCCTGATTAAGATATTCTTTATAGTATATTTGTTGCTAAAGGCAGCATTTACATTAAAGGATTTAATCAACATGGGAAGTAAAGTGAAATTACTATCGAAAGGGAAAGCTAAAAGATTTTTGGTGTCAATGGGAGGTCTGGGCTCAATTCGATAAAATGATTTCTTTGCTAACTTAATGGATTTATCAATGGAAGATCTAGGGTACTTTAACTTAGATCCAATTGAATATATCTTATCAAACTCATCAGCAATAAACTCTCGACTGCAAATACGTAATGCCCTAAGGAACATAGATTGAAATGATAATAATTTAGGTATCATATTGAGATGAGTAATAATGGACATATGAGCATGCATTGGTAAGTTTTCTGCATATCCTTAACTTAAACTTGTTTCTTTGCCAATGAATCATGTAATCTAAAAAGGGTAACATACTATTATTTTCATTTTCTACAGTAAATTTGGTGGAAGGTACTAAATTGTTAAGTAAGAGGAGAAATATTTGTAGATTTTCATTTATTGGTCAGACACAAAAAAGATCATCTACATACCTAAACCAGATTGCATTAGAAGGTAATATGTCATTTAATAGTTTAGTTTAAAAAAATCCATATAAAGATTACTTAATTACAGGTGAAAGAGGATTACCCTTATCCATACCAATTTTTTGAGCATAATAATCTCTACTGAATTGAAATACACAGTCTTTTATAAATAATTTTATCAGTTCAATGAAAACAGACTTTGAAAAAGGTAAATGAACATTCATTTTTGATCTCCGAGATAATGTTCTTGCCTTTCACACATTTTGTCAACGCTCGCAGAACTTTAGCCCCCTCACCTCCTCTTCCATGGTTACATCGGATGCCAAATCCACTTTCAGATATCTAAAACACTTCACTTCCTCCATTTTTTCTCCATTCAAACTTACCTCCCAATTAACTTTTCACTTAACCCTATTGTAACTAATAACCTTGCTTTTATTGACATTTACTCTCAGCTTTTTTCTTTCACAAACTTTACCAAACTCAGCCACTAGCTCCTGCAGTTTGTCACCCGAATCAGCCACCAGCGCTGTATCATCAGCAAATAACAACTAACGCACTTCCCAAGGTCTCTCATCCACAAGAGACTGCATACTTTCCCCTCTTTCCAAAACTCTTGCATTCACCTCCCTAACAACCCCATCCATAAACAAATTATATAATCATGGAAGCATCATGCACCCCTGCCGGAAAACCAGATTCACTAAAAACCAATTACTTTCCTCTTTTCCTACTCGTAAACATGCCTTACTTCCTCAATAAAAACATTTCACTGCTTTTAGCCACTTGCCTCCAACAACATAAACTCTTAATACCTTCCACAGAGCAACCGTATCAGCTGTATCATATGCCTTCTCTAGATCCATAAATGCTACATACAAATCCATCTGTTTTTCTAAATATTTCTCACACACTCTTCAAATCAAACACCTGGTCCACACATCCTCTACCACTTCTGAAACCACACTGCTCTTCTCCAATCTGATGTTCTGTACATGCCTTCACCCTCTCAATCAATACCCTCCTATATAGTTTTCCAGGGACTCTCAACAAAGTTATACATCTGTAATTTGAACACTAACCTTTATCCCCGTTGCCTTTGTGCAATAGCACTATGCATGCATTCCGCCAATCCTCTGGCACTTCTTTTTTTCACCATGAGTCATACATTGGATATCCTCACCAACCAATCAAGAACACAGTCATCCTTTTTTTTTTTAAATAAACTCTACTGCAATACCATCCAAACCCGCCGCCTTGCCAGCTTTCATCATCCGCAAAGGTTTCACTACCTCCTCTTTGTTTACTAGATCATTCTCCCTGACCCCTCTCATCTTTAAGACCACCTCGACCAAAACAACCTATATCTGCCACTCTATCATCTAACCCATTCAACATACCTTCAAAATAATCACTCCGTCTCCTCACATCACCATCACTTGTTATTATCTCACCATTAGCTCCCTTCACCGATGTTCCCATTTGTTCTCTTGTCTTACGTACTTCATTTCCTTCCAAAACATCCTTTTATTCTCCCTAGATTTTAATGATACTCTCTCATCCCAAGTCTCATTTGCCCTCATTTTCGCTCTTTGCACCTTTCTCTTGACCTCCTGCCTCTTTCTTTTATACGTGTCCCAATCATTTGCACTATTTCCCTTCAAAAATCGTCCAAATGCCTCTCTCCCCTTTCACTAATAATCTTACTTCTTCATCCCACCACTCACTACCCTTTCTAATCTGCCCACTTTCCACGCTTCTTATGCCATAACCATAGTTTGCGCAGGCCATCACTACTTCCCTAAATACATTCCTTTCTTACCCCACTCTCGTTACGTCTTTTGCTCTCACCTTTTTCCATCTTGCAGTCAATCTCTGCTGGTGCTTCCTCACAAAATTTTCTTCTTTAAGCACAGTTACTCTCACCACTCTTTTCACCCTAACATTCTCTCTTCTTTTTCTGAAAACCTCTACAAATCTTCATCTTCGCCTTCACAAGATGATAATCAGACATCCCTCCATTTGTGAATAGGAGCAAGGTCATAAGACATAGTAGGGTTAAGGGGGAATTCAATTGGGAGGCAAGTTTGAATGGAGAAAAACTGGTGGAAGTTTAGTGTTTTAGATATCTGGGACTGGATTTAGCTATGGAAGGATCCATGGAAGCAGAAGTGAGTTACAGGGTGGTGGAGGTGGCGAGGGTTTTGGGAGCGTTGAAAAATGTTTGGACGGCAAGAATATTGTCCCGGAAAGCAAAAATGTGCATGCTTGAAGGAATATTGGTTCCATCAATGTTATATGTTTGCAAGGCATGGGCTATAGATAAGGTTTTGCAAAAGAGGATGGATGTATTGGAAATGAGATATTTAAGGACAATATGTGGTGTGAGGTGGTTTGATCAAGTAATGAAAGGGTAAGAGAGATGTGTGGTAATAAAAACAGAGTTACCCATTGCCATACTGTACTAACTAATCTTTACATGGAATTTTTTGAAACAAAAGTACTAAAGGATATCTTATCTTCTAATGCAATTTGATTTAGGTATGTAGATGATGTTCTTTGTGTTTGGCCAACAAATGAAAATTTACAAATATTTCTCCCCTTACTTAACAATTTAGTACATCCCATCAAATTTGCTGTAGATAATGAAAATAATGGTATGTTACCATTTTTAGATAGCATGATTCGTAGGCAAGGCAACAAGCTTAAGTTTAGCATATACAGAAAACTCACCAATGTGTACTCATATATCCATCAAATCTCATCTCAACATGACAGAGTTAAATTATCATCATTTCAATCTATGTTCCTTAGGACATTACGTATTTGCAGTCCAGAGCTTATTGATGATGAGTATGAGAAGAGATATTCTATTGGATCTAAGCTAAAGTACCCTAGATCTTTCTTTGATAAATCCTTTAAGTTAGAAAAGAAATCATTTCCTAGAGTTAAGCACAAACCTCCCATTGACACCAAGAATCTTTTAGTTCTCCCATTTAACAATAATTTCACTTTACTTCACAATGCTATAAAGAATATCTTAATCAAGAATTCACCAGAAAATTCTCTTGGATGCATCTAGAAAGTGCCTTGTTGAAACTTTGATAAATTTTATGTTGGTCATAATGGTAAGGATGTTTCTGTTAGACTTAAGCAACATAAATATAGTTTAAGAACGAGACAAGAATCAAATGCCTTGTTTAATTACGAAAAAACTATAATCATTGTAGTAACTGGAGTAATGCCATCTCAGTTATTAATTCTAACTCTATTACCAAGATAATATAATTGAATCTTTTATTGCTAAATACGCAGAGAATTATAATCTTAATATTAGTGATGGTCTATACAAAGTAGATAATTCTATTATTCATAAAATTTGTGAAATGATAAGTTTATGAACGCTCGTTGTATTTTTTGGACAATCACATGTTTACCAAACAGCGTCCTAGCTTCGTCTCTTTAATGTATATAAACTTATCTATATTTCTCTTTTGTGTCTTCCCTGATGATGTGATTATTACACGAAAATGCACTTGGGAACTTATCGTGTTTCACCTTCCCCGTGGACTCATAGGAATATCTTGATCACGCGCATATATATATATATATATATATATATATATATATATATATATATATATATATATATATATATATATATATATATATATATATATATGCATTCTAAACAGCAAAACAGAAGGAGTTATGCGGGTTTGTGCTTATCCTCTTCGAAAGCTCAGATTGGGATGTCTAAATGTTCGTGGATGTAACCAAGATGAGAAAAAAGAAGAGATAGGTAGTATGTTTGAAGAAAGGAACGTGGATGTTTTGGCTCTGAGTGAAACGAAGCACAAGGTTAAAGGGGAAATGTGGTTTGGGAGTGTCTTGGGAGTAAAGTCAGGGGCTAGTGATAGGACAAGAGCAGGGGAAGGAGTAGCACTACTTCTGAAATATG
>NC_092236.1:29705779-29773666 GCF_036320965.1 Panulirus ornatus
GAATGGTATTGCAGTGGAATTTATTAAAAAAGGTGGTGACTGTATTGTTGACTGGTTGGTCAGGTTATTTAATGTATGTATGACTCATGGTGAGGTGCCTGAGGATTGGCGGAATGCGTGCATAGTGCCATTGTACAAAGGCAAAGGGGATAAGAGTGAGTGCTCAAATTACAGAGGTATAAGTTTGTTGAGTATTCCTGGTAAATTATATGGGAGGGTATTGATTGAGATGGTGAAGGCATGTACAGAGCATCAGATTGGGGAAGAGCAGTGTTGTTTCACAAGTGGTAGAGGATGTGTGGATCAGGTGTTTGCTTTGAAGAATGTATGTGAGAAATACTTAGAAAAGCAAATGGATTTGTATGTAGCATTTATGGATCTGGAGAAGGCATATGATAGAGTTGATAGATATGCTCTGTGGAAGGTATTAAGAATATATGGTGTGGGAGGAAAGTTGTTAGAAGCAGTGAAAAGTTTTTATCGAGGATGTAAGGCATGTGTACGTGTAGGAAGAGAGGAAAGTGATTGGTTCTCAGTGAATGTAGGTTTGCGGCAGGGGTGTGTGATGTCTCCATGGTTGTTTAATTTGTTTATGGATGGGGTTGTTAGGGAGGTAAATGCAAGAGTTTTGGAAAGAGGGGCAAGTATGAAGTCTGTTGGGGAGGAGAGAGCTTGGGAAGTGAGTCAGTTGTTGTTCGCTGATGATACAGCGCTGGTGGCTGATTCATGTGAGAAACTGCAGAAGCTGGTGACTGAGTTTGGAAAAGTGTGTGGAAGAAGAAAGTTAAGAGTAAATGTGAATAAGAGCAAGGTTATTAGGTACAGTAGGGTTGAGGGTCAAGTCAATTGGGAAGTGAGTTTGAATGGTGAAAAACTGGAGGAAGTGAAGTGTTTTAGATATCTGGGAGTGGATCTGGCAGCGGATGGAACCATGGAAGCGGAAGTGGATCATAGGGTGGGGGAGGGGGCGAAAATTCTGGGGGCCTTGAAAAATGTGTGGAAGTCGAGAACATTATCTCGGAAAGCGAAAAGGGGTATGTTTGAAGGAATAGTGGTTCCAACAATGTTGTATGGTTGCGAGGCGTGGGCTATGGATAGAGTTGTGCGCAGGAGGATGGATGTGCTGGAAATGAGATGTTTGAGGACAATGTGTGGTGTGAGGTGGTTTGATCGAGTGAGTAACGTAAGGGTAAGAGAGATGTGTGGAAATAAAAAGAGCGTGGTTGAGAGAGCAGAAGAGGGTGTTTTGAAGTGGTTTGGGCACATGGAGAGGATGTGTGAGGAAAGATTGACCAAGAGGATATATGTGTCGGAGGTGGAGGGAACAAGGAGAAGAGGGAGACCAAATTGGAGGTGGAAAGATGGAGTGAAAAAGATTTTGTGTGATCGGGGCCTGAACATGCATGAGGGTGAAAGGAGGGCAAGGAATAGAGTGAATTGGAGCGATGTGGTATACCGGGGTTGACGTGCTGTCAGTGGTTTGAAGCAAGGCATGTGAAGCGTCTGGGGTAAACCATGGAAAGCTGTATAGGTATGTATATTTGCGTGTGTGGACGTATGTATATACATATGTATGGGGGGGCTTGGGCCATTTCTTTCGTCTGTTTCCTTGCGCTACCTCGCAAACGCGGGAGACAGCGACAAAGTATAATAAAAAAGAAAATAATAATACATATATATATATATATATATATATATATATATATATATATATATATATATATATGCATATGTATATGTAGAAATATATATACATATATATTTATATTATTATTTATTTTGCTTTGTGGCTGTCTTCCGCATTAGCGAGGTAGCGCAAGGAAACAGACGAAAAAATATCCCAACCCACCCAGAAACACCTATATATACATACACGTCCACACACGCAAATATACATGCCTATACATCTCAATGTACAAAGATATATACACACAGAGACATATACATATATACACATGTACATAATTCATACTGTCCGCCTTTATTTATTCCCATCGCCATCCCGCCACACATGTAATAACAACCCCCTCCGCCCTCACGTGTGCGAGGTAGCGCTAGGAAAAGACAACAAAGGCCCCATTCGTTCACACTCAGTCTCTAGCTGTCACGTAATAATTCACCGAAACCACAGCTCCCTTTCAACATGTAGGCCCCACAAAACTTTCCCTGGTTTACCCCAGACGCTTCACATGCCCTGGTTCAATCCATTGACAGCACGTCGACCCCGGTATACCATATGGATCCAATTCATTCTATTCCTTGCACGCCTTTCACCCTCTTACATGTTCAAGCCCCGATCACTCAAAATCTTTTTCACTCCATCTTTCCATCTCCAATTTGGTCTCTCACTTCTTCTCGTTCCCTCCACCTCTGACACATATATCCTCTTGGTCAATCTTTCCTCACTCATTCTCTCCATGTGACCAAACCATTTCAAAACACCTTCTTCTGCTCTCTCAACCACACTCTTTTTATTTCCACACATCTCTCTTACCCTTACATTACTTACTCGATCAAACCACCTCACACCACATATTGTCCTCAAACATCTCATTTCCAGCACATCCACCCTACTGCGCACAACTCTATACATAGCCCACGCCAGGCAACCATACAACATTGTTGGAACCACTTTTCCTTCCAACATACCCATTTTTGCTTTCCAAGATAATGTTCTCGACTTCCAAACATTCTTCAAGGCTCAGAGAATTTTCGCCCCCTCCCCCATCCTATGATTCACTTCCACTTCCATGGCTCCATCTGCTGCCAGATCCACTCCTTGATATCTAAAACG
Organism: Panulirus ornatus; assembly: GCF_036320965.1. Classification (NCBI taxonomy): domain Eukaryota; kingdom Metazoa; phylum Arthropoda; class Malacostraca; order Decapoda; family Palinuridae; genus Panulirus; species Panulirus ornatus. Next base: position 29,708,574 of record NC_092236.1, read on the forward strand.
CTTCACTTCCTCCAGTTTTTCTCCATTGAAACTTACCTCCCAATTGACTTGACCCTCAACCCTAATGTACCTGATAACCTGGCTCTTATTCACATTTACTCTTAACTTTCTTCTTTCACACGCTTTACCAAACTCAGTCACCAGCTTCTTCCGTTTCTCACATGAATCAGCCACCAGCGCTGTATCATCAGCGAACAACAACTGACTCACTTCCCAAGCTTCTCATCCACAACAGACTGCATACTTGCCCCTCTTTCCAAAACACTTGCATTCATCCCCCTAACAACCCCATCCATAAACAAATTAAACAACCATGGAGACATCATATACCCCTGCCGCAAACCTACATTCACTGAAAACCAATCACTTTCCTCTCTTCCTACACGTACACTTGCCTTATATCCTCGATAAAAACTTTTCACTGCTTCTAACAACTTGCCTCCCACACGATGTATTCTTAATACCTTCCACATAGCATCTCTATGAACTCTATCATATGCCTTCTCCAGATCCATAAATGCTACATACAAATCCATTTGCTTTTCTAAGTATTTCTTACATACATTCTTCAAAGCAAACACTTGATCCACACATCCTCTACCACTTGTGAAACCACACTGGTCTTCCCCAAACTGATGATCTGTACATGCCTTCACCCTCTTAATCAATACCCTCCCATATAATTTACCAGGAATACTCAACAAACTTATGCCTCTGTAATTTGAGCACTCACTCTTATCCACTTTGCCTTTGTACAATGGCACTATGGGAGCATTTCGGCAATCCTCAGTCACCTCACCATGAATCATACGTACTTTAAATAACCTTACCAACCAGTCAACAATACAGTCACCCCCTTTTTTAATAAATTCCACTGCAATATCATCCAAACCTGCTGCCTTGCCGGCTTTCATCTTCCGCAAAGCTTTTACTACCTCTTCTCTGTTTACCAAATTGTTTTCCCAAACCCTCTCACTTTGCACACCAACTCGACCAAAACACTCTACATTTGCCACTCTATCATCAAACACATTCAACAAACCTTCAAAATACTCACTCCATCTCCTCACATCACCACTACTTGTTATCACCTCCCCATTAGCCCCCTTCACTGAAGTTCCCATTTGCTCCCTTGTCTTACGCACTTTATTTACCTCCTTCCAAAACATCTTTTTATTCTCCCTAGAATTTTATGATACTCTCTCATCCCAACACTGATTTGCCCACTTTTTCACCTCTTCCACCTTTCTCTTGACCTCCTGCCTGTTTCCTTTATACATTTCCCACTCATTTGCATTTTTTCCCTGGAAAAATCGTCCAAATGCCTCTCTCTTCTCTTTCACTAATAATCTTACTTGTGAAGGTTGGGGTGAAGAGGGTGGTGAGAGTAAGTGAGCTTGGGAAGGAGACCTGTGTGAGGAAGTACCAGGAGAGACTGAGTACAGAATGGAAAAAGGTGAGAACAATGGAAGTAAGGGGAGTGGGGGAGGAATGGGATGTATTTAGGGAATCAGTGATGGATTGCGCAAAAGATGCTTGTGGCATGAGAAGAGTGGCAGGTGGGTTGATTAGAAAGGGTAGTGAGTGGTGGGATGAAGAATTAAGAGTATTAGTGAAAGAGAAGAGAGAGGCATTTGGGCGATTTTTGCAGGGAAAAAATGAAATTGAGTGGGAGATGTATAAAAGAAAGAGACAGGAGGTCAAGAGAAAGGTGCAAGAGGTGAAAAAGTGGGCAAATGAGAGTTGGGGTGAGAGAGTATCATCAAATTTTAGGGAGAATAAAAAGATGTTCTGGAAGGAGGTAAATAAAGTGCGTAAGACAAGGGAGCAAATGGGAACTTCAGTGAAGGGCGCAAATGGGGAGGTGATAACAAGTAGTGGTGATGTGAGAAGGAGATGGAGTGAGTATTTTGAAGGTTTGTTGAATGTGTTTGATGATAGAGTGGCAGATATAGGGTGTTTTGGTCGAGGTGGTGTGCAAAGTGAGAGGGTTAGGGAAAAGGATTTGGTAAAAAGAGAAGAGGTAGTGAAAGCTTTGCGGAAAATGAAAGCCGGCAAGGCAGCAGGTTTGGATGGTATTGCAGTGGAATTTATTATAAAAGGGGGTGACTGTATTATTGACTGGTTGGTAAGGTTATTTAATGTATGTATGACTCATGGTGAGGTGCCTGAGGATTGGCGGAATGCGTGCATAGTGCCATTGTACAAAGGCAAAGGGGATAAGAGTGAGTGCTCAAATTAGAGAGGTATAAGTTTGTTGAGTATTCCTGGTAAATTATATGGGAGGGTATTCATTGAGAGGGTGAAGGCATGTACAGACCATCAGATTGGGGAAGAGCAGTGCGGTTTCAGATGTGGTAGAGGATGTGTGGATCAGGTGTTTGCTTTGAAGAATGTATGTGAGAAATACTTAGAAAAGCAAATGGATTTGTATGTAGCATTTATGGATCTGAGGAAGGCATATGATAGAGTTGATAGAGATGCTCTGTGGAAGGTATTAAGAATATATGGTGTGGGAGGAAAGTTGTTAGAAGCAGTGAAAAGTTTTTATCGAGGATGTAAGGCATGTGTACGTGTAGGAAGAGAAGAGAGTGATTGGTTCTCAGTGAATGTAGGTTTGCGGCAGGGGTGTGTGATGTCTCCATGGTTGTTTAATTTGTTTATGGATGGGGTTGTTAGGGAGGTAAATGCAAGAGTTTTGGAAAGAGGGGCAAGTATGAAGTCTGTTGGGGATGAGAGAGCTTGGGAAGTGAGTCAGTAGTTATTTGCTGATGATACAGCGCTGGTGGCTGATTCATGTGAGAAACTGCAGAAGCTGGTGACTGAGTTTGGTAAAGTGTGTGGAAGAAGAAAGTTAAGAGTAAATGTGAATAAGAGCAAGGTTATTAGGTACAGTAGGGTTGAGGGTCAAGTCAATTGGGAGGTGAGTTTGAATGGAGAAAAACTGGAGGAAGTGAAGTGTTTTAGATATCTGGGAGTGGATCTGGCAGCGGATGGAACCCTGGAAGCGGAAGTGGATCATAGGGTGGGGGAGGGGGCAAAAATTTTGGGGGCCTTGAAGAATGTGTGGAAGTCGAGAACATTATCTCGGAAAGCAAAAATGGGTATGTTTGAAGGAATAGTGGTTCCAACAATGTTGTATGGTTGCGAGGCGTGGGCTATGGATAGAGTTGTGCGCAGGAGGATGGATGTGCTGGAAATGAGATGTTTGAGGATAATGTGTGGTGTGAGGTGGTTTGATCGAGTGAGTAACGTAAGGGTAAGAGAGATGTGTTGAAATAAAAAGAGCGTGGTTGAGAGAGCAGAAGAGGGTGTTTTGAAGTGGTTTTGGCACATGGAGAGAATGAGTGAGGAAAGATTGACCAAGAGGATATATGTGTCGGAGGTGGAGGGAACGAGGAGAAGAGGGAGACCAAATTGGAGGTGGAAAGATGGAGTGAAAAAGATTTTGTGTGATCGGGGCCTGAACATGCAGGAGGGTGAAAGGAGGGCAAGGAATAGAGTGAATTGGAGCGATGTGGTATACCAGGGTTGACGTGCTGTCAGTGGATTGAATCAAGGCATGTGAAGCGTCTGGGGTAAACCATGGAAAGCTGTGTAGGTATGTATATTTTCGTGTGTGGACGTATGTATATACATGTGTATGGGGGGGGGGGCATTTCTTTCGTCTATTTCCTTGCGCTACCTCGCAAACGCGGGAGGCAGCGACAACGTATAATAAAGAAAAATAATATATATATATATATATATATATATATATATATATATATATATATATATATATATATATATATATATATATATATGGATTGAATCAGGGCATGTGAAGCGTCTGGGGTAAACCATGGAAAGTTGTGTGGGGCTTGGATGTGGAAAGGGAGCTGTGGTTTCGGGCATTATTGCATGACAGCTAGAGACTGAGTGTGAACGAATTGGGCCTTTGTTGTCTTTTCCTAGTGCTACCTCGCACACATTAGGGGGGAGGGGATAGTATTCCATGTGTGGCGAGGTGGCGATGGGAATGAATAAAGGCAGACAATGTGAATTGTGTGCATGGGTATATATATATGTGTCTGTGTATATGATGTGTACATTGAGATGTATAGGTATATATATTTGCGTGTGTGGACGTGTATGTACATACATGTGTATGGGGGTGGGTTGGGCCATTTCTTTCGTCTGTTTCCTTGCGCTACCTCGCAAACGCGGGAGACAGCGTCAAAGCAAAATAAATATATGAATATATATATTTTTTTTTTTTTTTTTTTTTTTTCATACTATTCACCATTTCCCGCATTAGCGAGGTAGCGTTAAGAACAGAGGACTGGGCCTTTGAGGGAATATCCTCACCTGGCCCCTTTCTCTGTTCCTTCTTTTGGAAAAAAAAAATAAAAAAAAAAAAAACGAGAGGGGAGGATTTCCAGCCCCCCCGCTCCCTTCCCTTTTAGTCGCCTTCTACGACACGCAGGGAATACGTGGGAAGTATTCTTTCTCCCCTATCCCCAGGGATAATATATATATATATATATATATATATATATATATATATATATATATATATATATATATATATATATATATATATATATATATATATACATATATATATATATATATATATATATATATATATATATATATATATATATATATATATATATATATATATATATATATATATATGCAAAGGTGAGTAATGTGGCAGTTGAGGGAATAATTGGTATGCATGGGGTGTTCAGTGTTGTAAATGGAAATGGTGAAGAGCTTGTAGATTTATGTGCTGAAAAAGGACTGATGATTGGGAATACCTGGTTTAAAAAGCGAGATATACATAAGTATACTTATGTAAGCAGGAGAGATGGCCAGAGAGCGTTATTGGATTACGTGTTAATTGACAGGCGTGCGAAAGAGAGACTTTTGGATGTTAATGTGCTGAGAGGTGCAACTGGAGGGATGTCTGATCATTATCTTGTGGAGGCTAAGGTGAAGATTAGTATGGGTTTTCAGAAAAGAGGAGTGAATGTTGGGGTGAAGAAGGTGGTGAGAGTAAGTGAGCTTGGGAAGGAGACCTGTGTGGGGAAGTACCAGGAGAGACTGTGTACAGAATGGAAAAAGGTGAGAACAATGGAAGTAAGGGGAGTGGGGGAGGAATGGGATGTATTTAGGGAATCAGTGATGGATTGCGCAAAAGATGCTTGTGGCATGAGAAGAGTGGGAGGTGGGCTGTTTAGAAAGGGTAGTGAGTGGTGGGATGAAGAAGTAAGAGTATTAGTGAAAGAGAAGAGAGAGGCATTTGGACGATTTTTGCAGGGAAAAAATGCAATTGAGTGGGAGAAGTATAAAAGAAAGAGACAGGAGGTCAAGAGAAAGGTGCAAGAGGTGAAAAAAAGGGCAAATGAGAGTTGGGGTGAGAGACTATCAGTAAATTTTAGGGAGAATAAAAAGATGTTCTGGAAGGAGGTAAATAGGGTGCGTAAGACAAGGGAGCAAATGGGAACTTCAGTGAAGGGCGTAAATGGGGAGGTGATAACAAGTAGTGGTGATGTGAGAAGGAGATGGAATGAGTATTTTGAAGGTTTGTTGAATGTGTCTGATGACAGAGTGGCAGATATAGGGTGTTTTGGTCGAGGTGGTGTGCAAAGTGAGAGGGTTAGGGAAAATGATTTGGTAAACAGAGAAGAGGTAGTAAAAGCTTTGCGGAAGATGAAAGCCGGCAAGGCAGCAGGTTTGGATGGTATTGCAGTGGAATTTATTAAAAAAGGGGGTGACTGTATTGTTGACTGGTTGGTAAGGTTATTTAATGTATGTATGACTCATGGTGAGGTGCCTGAGGATTGGCGGAATGCGTGCATAGTGCCATTGTACAAAGGCAAAGGGGATAAGAGTGAGTGCTCAAATTACAGAGGTATAAGTTTGTTGAGTATTCCTGGTAAACTATATGGGAGGGTATTGATTGAGAGGGTGAAGGCATGTACAGAGCATCAGATTGGGGAAGAGCAGTGTGGTTTCAGAAGTGGTAGAGGATGTGTGGATCAGGTGTTTGCTTTGAAGAATGTATGTGAGAAATACTTAGAAAAGCAAATGGATTTGTATGTAGCATTTATGGATCTGGAGAAGGCATATGATAGAGTTGATAGAGATGCTCTGTGGAAGGTATTAAGAATATATGGTGTGGGAGGCAAGTTGTTAGAAGCAGTGAAAAGTTTTTATCGAGGATGTAAGGCATGTGTACGTGTAGGAAGAGAGGAAAGTGATTGGTTCTCAGTGAATGTAGGTTTGCGGCAGGGGTGTGTGATGTCTCCATGGTTGTTTAATTTGTTTATGGATGGGGTTGTTAGGGAGGTAAATGCAAGAGTCCTGGAAAGAGGGGCAAGTATGAAGTCTGTTGGGGATGAGAGAGCTTGGGAAGTGAGTCAGTTGTTGTTCGCTGATGATACAGCGCTGGTGGCTGATTCATGTGAGAAACTGCAGAAGCTGGTGACTGAGTTTGGTAAAGTGTGTGGAAGAAGAAAGTTAAGAGTAAATGTGAATAAGAGCAAGGTTATTAGGTACAGTAGGGTTGAGGGTCAAGTCAATTGGGAGGTGAGTTTGAATGGAGAAAAACTGGAGGAAGTGAAGTGTTTTAGATATCTGGGAGTGGATCTGTCAGCGGATGGAACCATGGAAGCGGAAGTGGATCATAGGGTGGGGGAGGGGGCGAAAATTTTGGGAGCCTTGAAAAATGTGTGGAAGTCGAGAACATTATCTCGGAAAGCAAAAATGGGTATGTTTGAAGGAATAGTGGTTCCAACAATGTTGTATGGTTGCGAGGCGTGGGCTATGGATAGAGTTGTGCGCAGGAGGATGGATGTGCTGGAAATAAGATGTTTGAGGACAATGTGTGGTGTGAGGTGGTTTGATCGAGTAAGTAACGTAAGGGTAAGAGAGATGTGTGGAAATAAAAAGAGCGTGGTTGAGAGAGCAGAAGAGGGTGTTTTGAAATGGTTTGGGCACATGGAGAGAATGAGTGAGGAAAGATTGACCAAGAGGATATATGTGTCGGAGGTGGAGGGAACGAGGAGAAGAGGGAGACCAAATTGGAGGTGGAAAGATGGAGTGAAAAAGATTTTGTGTGATCGGGGCCTGAACATGCAGGAGGGTGAAAGGAGGGCAAGGAATAGAGTGAATTGGAGCGATGTGGTATACAGGGGTTGACGTGCTGTCAGTTGATTGAATCAAGGCATGTGAAGCGTCTGGGGTAAACCATGGAAAGCTGTGTAGGTATGTATATTTGCGTGTGTGGACGTGTGTATGTACGTGTGTATGGGGGTTGGGCCATTTCTTTCGTCTGTTTCCTCGCGCTACCTCGCAAACGCGGGAGACAGCGACAAAGTATAAAAAAAAAAAAAAAATATATATATATATATATATATATATATTATCACTGGGGTAGGGGAGAAAGAATACTTCCCACGTATCCCCTGCGTGTCGTAGAAGGCGACTAAAAGGTGAGGGAGCGGGGGTCCGGAAATCCTCCCCTCTCGTTTTTTCTTTTTTTAATTTTCCAAGAGAAGGAACATAGAAGGGGGCCAGGTGAAGATATTCCTTCAGAGGCCGAGTCCTCTGTTCTTAATGCTACCTTGCTAACGCAGGAAATGGCGAATAGTTTAAAAAAATATATATATATATATATATATATATATATATATATATATATATATATATATATATATATATATATATATATATATATATATATATATATATATATATATATATATATACATATGAGTCCAAGGAGAAAATGAAACACGATAAGTTCCCAAGTGCGCTTTCGTGTGATAATCACATCATCAAGGGACAAACAAGAGAGAAATATAAGTCAGTTGATATACATCGATGAGATGAAGCAGGGACGCCATTTGTTAAACATGCGATTGTCCAAGACATTCAACAAGCGTTCATAAACTTATCATTTTACAAATTTTATCGACAATAAAGTTATCTATTTTGTATAGACCATCACTAATATTAAGATCATATTTCTTTGAGTATCTAAGAATAGAAGATTCAATGATATTTCTCTTGGTAATAGAGTTAATAACTGAGATGGCGTTACTCCAGTCAATTCAATGATCACAGTTTTCGACGTGATTAAACAAGGCATTTGATTCTTGTCCCGTTTTTATACTATATTCATGTTGCTTAAGTCTAACAGAAAGATCGTTACTAGTCAGACCAACATAAAATTTATCACAATTTCCACATGGTACATTATAGATGCATCCAAGTGAATTTTTTGGTGAATTTCTTATTAAGATATTCTTTATAGTATTATTGTTGTTAAAGGCAACATTTACATTAAAGGATTTAAGCAACATGGGATGTAAACTAAAATAATTGATAAAGGGAGAACTAAAAGATTGTTGGTGTCAATGGGAGGTTCGGGCTCTACTCTATAAAATGATTTCTTTGCTAACTTAAGGGATTTATCAATTATAGATCTAGGGTACTTAAACTTAGATCCAATAGAATATATCTTCTCAAAATCATCATTAATAAACTCTGGACTGCAAATATGTAATGCCCTAAGGAACATAGATTTAAATGATGATAATTTAACTCTGTCATGTTGAGATGAGTAAGAATGGATATATGAGCATACATTGTTAAGTTTTCTGTATATGCTAAACTTAAACTTGTTTCCTTGCTAATTGATCATGCAATCTAAAAATGGTAACATACCATTATATTCATTTTCTACAGTAAATTTTTGGAACGGAATAAATTGTTAAGTAAGGGGAGAAATATTTGTAAATTTTCATTTGTTGGCCAAGCAGAAAGAACATCATCTACATACCTAAACCAAATTGCATTAAAATGTAAGATATCCTCTAGTAATTTTCTTTCAAAAAATTCCATATAAAGATTACTTAGTACAGGTGAAAGAGGGTTACCCTTTGCCATACCAAGTTTTTGAGCATAATAGTCTCCGTTGAATTGAAATACACAGTCTTTTATACACAATTTTATCAGTTCAATGAAAACAGACTTTGAAACTGGTAAATGAATAACACCCAAGACATCAAATAGATATTCTGAAAGATCATCAACTGGAACTTTAGTGAAAAGTGAGGAAATATGAAAACTAACTAATTTGAAATGATAATTAACATCGATTTTGTTTAGCTTGTTGACTAAATCTACATTGTTCATGACATTAGAATTTTATACCTTACCCACTAAAGGGCTTAATAAACTAACCATTTTGACAATTTATATGTGATGAAGCCTACTGAACTCACTATAGTTCTAGCTGGAAAAATCTCTTTGTGTGTTTTGATAAGTGAATACATATATGGCAATGAAGGGGACAAAGATGGCAAACTTTTGGTAAGAGAACTGTCACCTTTAAGCAACAACTACATTTCTTTATTGAAATTGGAATTAACTGCTACTAAGGAATTTTAGTAAGTTTAGAATTTGTTGTGTCATCATTTAGAATATCATTCATTTCAGATAATTAGTTACTTTTGTCTAAAATCACAACAGTGGTAGCCTTCTCTGCTTTAGTAATATGTATATCCTTGTCTTTTTTAAGGTGTTGATTGTTCTTATAAATCTTTTAGGGTAATTAGGTTCCACTGGCTTTGACAAACTGGCATACAGTAAACTCTTACAGATATCGATAACACTAACTTGCAAGTTGGACCATATTATTAAAACAGCGAACGGATAAAAGGATAAACCTGTCTAATAAACAACTAGATAATCATTCCTTTTGTGCATTATGCTATGTTTTAAGTTTTGTCTGCTCTAACAGAGAAGCCAGCCGTGTTGGTGTCACAAAGTCTTTTGTAGTTTAGACATATATCGTAATCTGAATAATGATGAAATTAATATCTGTAAGGGTTCAGTGTATGCCAGTTTGTCAAAACCAATGGAACCTAATTACCCTAAAAGATTTACAAGAACTACTAACACCTTTAAAAAGACAAGGATATCCTTATCACTAAACCAGATAAGGCTAACACTGTTGCGATTTTAGACAAAACTCTTTATCTAAAATGAATGGTCTTTTAAGTGATGACAAAACATATTCTAGACTTAGTAAAAAATACCTAAGAAACAGTTAAATCCCATTTCAGTAAAGAACTGAAGTTGTTGTTAAAAGGTAACAGTTCTTTTATCAAAAGTTTGTCATCTTTGTCCCCTTCATTGCCATATATGTATGGACTTATCAAAACACATAAACAGAATTTTCCAGCAAGACCTATAGTGAGTTCAGTAGGCTCTATCACATATAAATTGTCAAAATGGTTAGTTTCTTTATTAAGCCATATATGGGTAAGGTATCAAATTCTAATATCATGAACTACATTAATGTAGATTTAGCCAACAAGCTAAACAATATCAATATTAACTTTGATTTCAATTTAGTTAGCTCTGATGTTTCGTCACTTTTCACTAAAGTTCCAGTTGATGACCTTTTAGAATATTTATTTGATGTCTTTGCTGATATTCACTTACTTGTTTCAAAGTCTGTTTTCAATGAACTGATAAAATTGTGCATAAAAGACTGTGTATTTCAATTCATTGGAGATTATCATGCTCAAAAATTTGGTATGGCAATATGTAACCCTTTTCACATGTACTAAGTAATCTTTATATGGAATTTTTTGAAACAAAATTACTAAAGGATATCTTACCTTTGGTTTAGGTATGTAGATGATGTTCATTGTGTTTAGCTAACAAATGAAAATTTACAATTATTTCTCCAATTACTTAACAATTTAGTACCTTCCATCAAATTTACTGTAGAAAATGAATATGATGGTATGTTATCTGTTTCAGATTGCATGATCCATATGCAAGGAATTAAGTTTAACAGATACAGAAAACCTACCAATGTATGATCATATATCCATAATTACTCATCTCACCATGACAGAGTTAAACTATCATCATTTCAATCTATGTTCCTTAGGGCATTATGTATTTGCAGTCCAGAGTTTATTGATGATGAGTTTGAGAAGATGAATTGATTGGATCTAAGTTAAAGTACCCTAGATCTTTCATTGATAAATCCCTTAAGTTAGCAAAGAAATCATTTTACAGAGTTGAGCCCAAACCTCCCATTGACACCAAGAATCTTTTAGTTCACCCTTTTAAAAATATTTTCACTTTGCTTCCCATGCTGCTTAAATCCTTTAATGTAAATGTTGCCTTTAGCAACAATAGTACTATAAAGAATATCTTAATCAGGAATTCATCAGAAAATTCTCTTGGTAGCATCTATAAAGTGCCTTGTGGAAACTGTGATAGATTTTATGTTGGTCAGACAGATAAGGATCTCTCTGTTAGACTTAAGCAACATAAACATAGTATAAGAACGGTACAAGAATCAAATGCCTTGTTTAATCAAGTTAGAGACTATGTTCATTGTATTGACTGGAGTAATGCCATCTCAGTTAGTAACTGCAATTCTATTACCAGGAAAAATATCATTGAATCTCCTATTATTAGTTACACAACGAATTATAATCTTAATATAGTGATGGTCAATATAGGTTAGATAACTTCATCGTTGATAAAATTTGTAACATGATAAGTTGATGAACACTCGTTATATGTCTTGGACAATCGCATGTTTACCAAATGGCGTCGTAGCTTCGTATCTCCGATGTATATCAACCGCCTTATATTTCTTGTTTCTCCCCTGATGATGTGATTATTGCACGAAAGCGCACTTGGAAACTTATCATATTTCATTTTCCCCGTGGATATATATATATATATATATATATATATATATATATATATATATATATATATATATATATATATATATATATATATATATATATATATATATATATATATATATATATATATATATATATATATATATATATATATATATATATATATATATATATATATATATATAATTATATATATATATATATATATATATATATATATATATATATATATATATATATATATATATATATATATATATATATATATATATATATATATAAATATATATATATATATATATATATATATATATATATATATATATATATATATATATATATATATATATATATATATATATATATATATATATATATATATATATATATGTATACATATATCTCGCTTTTTAAACCAGGTATTCCCAATCATCAGCGAGATATACATAAGTATACTTATGTAAGTAGGAGAGATGGCCAGAGAGCGTTATTGGATTACGTGTTAATTGACAGGCGCGCGAAAGAGAGACTTTTGGATGTTAATGTGCTGAGAGGTGCAACTGGAGGGATGTCTGATCATTATCTTGTGGAGGCTAAGGTGAAGATTTGTATGGGTTTTCAGAAAAGAAGAGTGAATGTTGGGGTGAAGAGGGTGGTGAGAGTAAGTGAGCTAGGGAAGGAGACTTGTGTGAGGAAGTACCAGGAGAGACTGAGTACAGAATGGAAAAAGGTGAGAACAATGGAAGTAAGGGGAGTGGGGGAGGAATGGGATGTATTTAGGGAATCAGTGATGGATTGCGCAAAAGATGCTTGTGGCATGAGAAGAGTGGGAGGTGGGTTGATTAGAAAGGGTAGTGAGTGGTGGGATGAAGAAGTAAGAGTATTAGTGAAAGAGAAGAGGGAGGCATTTGGACTATTTTTGAAGGGAAAAAATGCAATTGAGTGGGAGATGTATAAAAGAAAGAGACAGGAGGTCAATAGAAAGGTGCAAGAGGTGAAAAAAAAAGGGCAAATGAGAGTTGGGGTGAGAGAGTATCATTAAATTTTAGGGAGAATAAAAAGATGTTCTGGAAGGAGGTAAATAAAGTACGTAAGACAAGGGAGCAAATGGGAACTTCAGTGAAGGGCGCAAATGGGGAGGTGATGACAAGTAATAGTGATGTGAGAAGGAGATGGAGTGAGTATTTTGGAGGGTTGTTGAATGTGTTTGATGATAGAGTGGCACATATAGGGTGTTTTGGTCGAAGTGGTGTGCAAAGTGAGAGGGTTAGGGAAAATGATTTGGTAAACAGAGAACAGGTAGTAAAAGCTTTCCGGAAGATGAAAGCCGGCAAGGCAGCAGGTTTGGATGGTATTGCAGTGGAATTTATTAAAAAAGGAGGTGACTGTATTGTTGACTGGTTGGTAAGGTTATTTAATGTATGTATGACTCATGGTGAGGTGCCTGAGGATTGGCAGAATGCGTGCATAGTGCCATTGTACAAAGGTAAAGGGGATAAGAGTGAGTGCTCAAATTAGAGAGGTATAAGTTTGTTGAGTATTCTTGGTAAATTATATGGGAGGGTATTGATTGAGATGGTGAAGGCATGTACAGAGCATCAGATTGGGGAAGAGCAGTGTGGTTTCAGAAGTGATAGAGGATGTGTGGATCAGGTGTTTGAAGAATGTATGTGAGAAATACTTAGAAAAGCAAATGGATTTGTATGTAGCATTTATGGATCTGGAGAAGGCATATGATAGAGTTGATAGGGATGCTCTGTGGAAGGTATTAAGAATATATGGTGTGGGAGGCAAGTTGTTAGAAGCAGTGAAAAGTTTTTATCGAGGATGTAAGGCATGTGTACGTGTAGGAAGAGAGGAAAGTGATTGGTTCTCAGTGAATATAGGTTTGCGGCAGGGGTGTGTGATGTCTCCATGGTTGTTTAATTTGTTTATGGATGGGGTTGTTAGGGAGGTGAATGCAAGAGTTTTGGAAGGAGGGGCAAGTATGAAGTCTGTTGGGGATGAGAGAGCTTGGGAAGTGAGTCAGTTGTTGTTCGCTGATGATACAGCGTTGGTGGCTGATTCATGTGAGAAACTGCAGAAGGTGGTGACTGAGTTTGGTAAAGTGTGTGAAAGAAGAAAGTTGAGAGTAAATTTGAATAAGAGGAAGGTTATCAGGTACAGTAGGGTTGAGGGTCAAGTCAATTGGGAGGTGAGTTTGAATGGAGAAAAACTGGAGGAAGTGAAGTGTTTTAGATATCTGGGAGTGGATCTGGCAGCGGATGGAACCATGGAAGCGGAAGTGGATCATAGGGTGGGGGAGGGGGCGAAAATTCTGGGAGCCTTGAAGAATGTGTGGAAGTCGAGAACATTATCTCGGAAAGCAAAAATGGGTATGTTTGAAGGAATAGTGGTTCCAACAATGTTGTATGGTTGCGAGGCGTGGGCTATGGATAGAGTTGTGCGCAGGAGGATGGATGTGCTGGAAATGAGATGTTTGAGGACAATGTGTGGTGTGAGGTGGTTTGATCGAGTGAGTAACGTAAGGGTAAGAGAGATGTGTGGAAATAAAAAGAGCGTGGTTGAGAGAGCAGAAGAGGGTGTTTTGAAATGGTTTGGGCACATGGAGAGAATATATATATATATATATATATATATATATATATATATATATATATATATATATATATATATATATATATATATATATATATATATATATATATATATATATATATATATATATATATATATATATATATATATATATATATATATATATATTCCTGGTAAATTGTATGGGAGGGTATTGATTGAGAGGGTGAAGGCATGTACAGAGCATCAGATTGGGGAAGAGCAGTGATGTTTCAGAAGTGGTAGAGGATGTGTGGATCAGGTGCTTGCTTTGAAGAATATATGCGAGAAATACTTAGAAAAACAAATGGATTTGTATATAGCATTTATGGATCTGGAGAAGGCATATGGTAGAGTTGATAGAGATGTTCTGTGGAAGGTATTAAGAATATATGGTGTGGGAGGCAAGTTGTTAGAAGCAGTGAAAAGTTTTTTTATCGAGGATGTAAGGCATGTGTATGTGTAGGAAGAGAGGAAAGTGATTGGTTCTCAGTGAATGTAGGTTTGTGGCAGGGGTGTGTGATGTCTCCATGGTTGTTTAACTTGTTTATGGATGGGGTTGTTAGGGAGGTGAATGCAAGAGTTTTGGAAAGAGGGGCAAGTATGCAGTCTATTGTGGATTAGAGAGCTTAGGAAGTGAGTCAGTTGTTGTTCGCTGATGACACAGCGCTGGTGGCTGATTCATATGGGAAACTGCAAAAGCTGGTGACTGCGTTTGGTAAAGTGTGTGAAAGAAGAAAGTTAAGAGTAAATGTGAATAAGAGCAAGGTTATTAGGTACAATAGGGTTGAGGGTCAAGTCAATTGGGAGGTAAGTTTGAATTGAGAAAAACTGGAGGAAGTAAAGTGTTTTAGATATCTGGGAGTGGATCTGGCAGCGGATAAAAAAATGGAAGCGGAAGTGAATCATAGTGTGGGGGAGGGGGCGAAAATTCTGTGAGCCTTGAAGAATGTTTGGAAGTCGAGAACATTATCTCAGAAAGCAAAGATGGGTATGTTTGAAGGAATAGTTTTTCCAACAATGTTGTATGGTTGCGAGGCATGGGCTATGGATAGAGTTGTGCGCAGGAGGGTGGATGTGCTGGAAATGAGATGTTTGAGGACAATATGTGGTGTGAGGTGGTTTGATTGAGTAAGTAATGTAAGGGTGAGAGAGATGTGTGGAAATAAAAAGAGAGTGGTTGAGAGAGCAGAGGAGGGTGTTTTGAAATGGTTTGGTCACATGGAGAGAATAAGCGGGGAATGATTGACCAAGGGGATATATGTGTCAGAGGTGGAGGGAACGAGGAGAAGTGGGAGACCAAATTGGAGGTGGAAAGATGGAGTGAAAAAGATTTTGAGTGATCGGGGCCTGAACATGCATGAGGGTGAAAGGAGTGCAAGGAATAGAGTGAATTGGAACGATATGGTATACCTAGGTTGACGTGCTGTCAATGGATTGAACCAGGGCATGTGAAGCGTCTGGGGTAAACCATGCAAAGTGTGTGGGGCCTGGATGTGGAAAGGGGGCTGTGGTTTCGGTGCATTATTACATGACAGCTAGAGACTGAGTGTGAACGAATGGGGCCTTTGGTGTTTTTCCTAGCGCTACCTCGCACACATGAGGGGGGAGGGGGTTGTTATTCCACGTGTTACGAGGTGGCGATGGGAACAAATAAAGGCAGACAGTATGAATTATGTACATGTGTATATATGTATATGTCTGTGTGTGTATATATATATGTACATTGAGATATAGGTATGTATATTGTGCATGGGTGGACGTGTATGTATATACATGTGTATGTGGGCGGGTTGGGCCATTCTTTCGTCTGTTTCCTTGCGCTACCTCGCTAACGCGGGAGACAGCGACAAAGCAAAATAAATAAGTAATATATATATATATATATATATATATATATATATATATATATATATATATATATATATATATATATATATATATATATATATATATATATATATATATATATATATATACTCATACTTACTCGCGTTCATCCAACACTGACGCCAGGAAAGAAACGAAAGAAGACTGCATCCGCTCACACTTCGTCTCTAGCTCTTTTGTAATGCACAGCTCCCTATCCACATCCAGGCCCCACAGACTTTTCCATGGTTTACCCCAGACGTTTCAAATGCCCACGTTCAGTCTACTGACAGCAGGTCGACACCACTACACCACATCGTTCCAATTCGGTGCATTACACATGACAGCTAGAGACTGGGTGTGAACAAATCTGTTAGCTTTTGTCTGTTTTCTTGTCGCTACCTCGTTGTCGCGGGGGTAGAGATGCTGTTTGCTGTGCGGCGGGATGTCGTCGAGATGGATGAAAGAAAGCGAGTATGAACATATATATGTGTATATGTGTATATGGTTGTGTATTCTTATGAATATGTGTGTATGTCGACATGTGTCTGTATATGTATGTGTATGTACGTGCATGGGCATATATGTATATGTGTGTGTAGAGGAATGAATGGTCTTTCTTGTGTGTTTCCTAACGCTACCTACTCTTTACCTGCTCGTGCACTAATATAAGAGAGACATATAGATAGATAGATGGATAGATTGATAGAGAGACATATAGATAGATGTAAGGATAGATTGAGAGAGAGAGAGAGAGAGAGAGAGAGAGAGAGAGAGAGAGAGAGAGAGAGAGAGAGAGAGAGAGAGAGAGAGAGAGAGAGAGAGAGAGAGAGAGAGAGAGAGAGAGAGAGAGAGAGAGAGAGAGAGAGAGAGAGAGAGAGAGAGAGACTCTGGTGGGAGAGGAGAGAGGGAAAAACTCGATTATTGTGTACAGAGTAACCAGTCAAGCCTTATATTTTTAAGGTCAGGAGGAAATGGAACGATAACAAAGCGGAGCAGAGTTTCCATTTACAATTTCAGTCGGGTTGTGTTTTTCCGTCCGTGCTGTATAATCCCTCAGAGGATTTTCCCCGCCCAGTATCCTCTCACCGTGAATAGTTAATTAAAAAATTGTAAAGCGACTAAATGACAAAAATGCATATATGACACACGGAATATATACAAAAGCGATCCACGTAGTCCATGGGGTATTATGTTATTTGAGTTGTTGAAAGATATTTGTTTATCGGTGAAGCAGAGGTGTGAAAAGGAATGGTGTAGTGTGGAACCTTTGCTTTACTCCAGACCAGGAATACATAGTCTGTGATCCTGGTTAAGCCTGGACTCTGAGCATGGGATCACCCTATCCAGAGTATAAGCCAGAGTGTACTGTACATACTGGATACATGAGGATAAATAGGAATTACGGAAATGTTAGAATATTGATGGTCTGTGACCCTTGGGAAAGCTGTTTTCAGGACAATGCTAATCATCACCGCCGATTGGATTAAAGTCCATTAACAGAAAACAGGTGTTTTAAAAACAAGCCAGGGGCAGCTCTGCAGGTTAGCGTTATGGGGTAAATGTAGAAAATAAGTCACAAAAAAGATTGACACAGATTTTCGTTTAGATATTTCATGTTTCATCGTTACAAATATCTCATTGATACAACTCTGTCAAGACAGTCTCACCTGGAACGGGCGTTAGTGCCTTCCTCACTAGTGCGATCTGCAACAACCCCTGCTATTGCTTGCGGCTCTGGCAGGAGACTGTTGACACAGTCACATATGTAGATATATGCTACTAAGTCTTCTGATCATAGCACATCTGCATGGAGAGAGAGAGAGAGAGAGAGAGAGAGAGAGAGAGAGAGAGAGAGAGAGAGAGAGAGAGAGAGAGAGAGAGAGAGAGAGAGAGAGAGAGAGAGAGAGAGAGAGAGAGAGAGAGAGAGAGAGAGAGAGAGAGAGAGAGAGAGAGAGAGAGAGAGAGAGAGAGAGAGAGTATTCCATGCTGAATCTTTAAATCTCCTCCTTTGGGACAACATGCTGTTTTATCCCTTCAGAGCAACTTACCAAGATACGGCTGCTGCTTAGGACCTCACTTCAACAACATGATGTAACCCGGGCTCGCTTATCTCGGCCAACATTCTGTTACAGTTAAGGCTCACATGCACCTATGAACATGCTTCGTCAATGAAGTTGTATTTCCAGTTCCCACCTACTTACTGGAGTAGTACAGGAACATCTGTTCCCATGTACATACTGCGGTAACACAAGTAATTCTATTCCTATCTGAATACTTTAGTAGCACAGTTATATATGTTACCAGCTAAAGACTATACCATCATAAGTATATCTATTCCCACCTACATACTGTAGTAGCACAGGTATATCTGTTCCCACCTACACGTTGTATAAGCAAAAGTACATCTGGTCCCACCTTCATATTGTGGTAGCACAGTTATATATGCTCCCACTTTCATACTCTATCAGCACAGGTATATTTGTTCCCACCTTCACACTGCAATAGCACATATGTATCTGTCCCTATCCTCACACTGTAGTATCACAGTTATATCTGTTCCCACTTTCATACCGTAGAAGCACAGATATATCTGTTCCTATCTACATATTGTGGTAGCAAAGGTATATCCATTCCCATCTGTACACTATAGTATCCTTTATAACGTAGTAGCAGAGGTATAGATATTCCCACCCTTACATTGTAGTAACACAGGTATATCTGTTTCCACCTACATACTGTAGTAACACAGGCATATCTGTCACTATTAACTTGCTTTTCCAGCTCAGGTTCCCTTACCCTCACCAAAATGTTGCAGCAACCCAGTTTCAACTGTCTCCATAACATGCTGGTGCATCCCTCACTCACCTTCCCTTATTACAAATAGCTCTGTAAGCCAGGTTTACCAATATGTTATAGTAGGTCAGGCTCCGCTTTCCCATCCGACATGTTACTGTAGTTCAAATTCACCTGTACCTACCAAGAAACTCCTGCAGTCCAGGTTCACGTGTTTTTACTTATACGCTGCTGCAAGTCAGACTCGTCTGTGCCTACCAACATGTTGCTGTGGTCCAAATTTGCCTGTCATCATCAACAAGCTCCAGCAGCTGACGTTCAACTATTCTCATCTGCGAGCTACAACAACCCAAGCATGTATGTCCCACCCAACATATTGCCGTAATCCGCACTCAACTGTTAATAAGAAAATAAGGCAGCAGCTCAAGCTTAAAAGTTCTTACCAACATGCTGCGGCAACCCAAACTCACTTGTTGCATCAAATATATTGTTAAATCTGATTTTTTGTTCAGCTAATATGCTGTAGCATCTTAGACTTTCCTATCCCTGTGAAAATATGCCTTTAACCTGACTCTCCCGTACTTACCAACATGGTGCTGCAGCCGAGGTATTATCTCTCCTCACCAGCAAGTTATAACTTCCCAGACTCAGCTTCTGACCAACATAGCTACATCAGTCCGGTATCATGTGTTTCCATCCGCACGTTACTGCAGCTTAGGTTTCCCTTGTTCCCATCTAGTTGCTGCTGACCACACCAATATGCTGCATCTATATGCCGCTTCAGCCTATGATCACCTTTCCTACCTAAATGCTACCGGAGCCCAAACTAACCTGTTCCTACCAACAAGTCTCCAGTAAAGTACTGCCACATCCGAGGCTCACATGTGCCTGGCAATATACATTAGCCGCCTAGTTCACATTGCAACATGTTGCTGGGACATATGTTAAGATTATGTCTTCAACATACACCATGACTTGCACACAATTATCATATTACCCGTTAATTCACAATTCGCTTATGGACTACAAGTCGTTATAGGAAATGTTTTATATACCACATACAACTCTATACGATTGGCCATTGGTGTTATTTGCTAATAAAAACAACTGTTTTCATTGGCTTTCCACTTTGCATCATATAATCTCCTCTCCTGTATATCCTCAGTACTTCATAAGTTTAAGGGTAATGCCCAGTTAATATGGTGAGTGCAACACGAGGAACGAATCCTTCGTTTCAGACACATAACCAAAGTGGTCTATAGCGATGTGTTCAAAGTCTTGGCAGCCATGGTGCATGGAAAATACTTATATTTACAATATAAAGTACAGGTAACTCGCGAAAGCTCGTCCAGGATGATCTTTTCCATTGTCTCGTCTGGATATTTGCGCGACTTTAAGTCTCTTTGGAGACTCACATGCTCAGGCACTACTGTAGGCTGGAAGCTAGATTAACATACTCGAAAGTTAATCAAAATGTAGGATCTATTTTGGGTCATATAACAGTATCAGAATACACATCTTACTAATCTATTATGATAGAAGTTTCTTACTGCTTCACCTCACATAAATGTCTGCTTACAAAAAAAAAATCTATGTATGTAGGAAAGTGATCATTGTTTGCACATACCGCTACTGTCACAGTAGGTTTCACCCTGACCCTTCCTTTCCTCTGAGTGTGTAGCCAGTCAACAACACAATATATTACCCTTTACCAGACAGTCATACCCAAGACTGAACTATTTTAGGTTAAACATCCAGTGCTCTGCTTTACTGAGTGTGATGTGATGGGATAGGAATAAATCTAATAACAGGTTACTTATCCTAAATAACGACATTGTAAAAGAAAACAATAATTAGAATGCTAATATGAGAACATCCAAACACATATCCCCAAAAACATGCAGAATAAACAGTCTGTTTAAATTTCACAGATTTCACAGGTGGGCAGCACTTGAAGTATTCAGCAGTTCAGTGCAATACGCCCATTTTCTCTAAGGAATCACATAATCAGGTGCTATAGCTTCACTTATGTCGCCATACGGCTTTCCAACACAACATAAACTGTCTCGAGTTACATACAAAGCTCCCAGTAGACCTTGAGAGTCTTTACTCATTCATATCATGGGCTTTGCTGCTGGCCCTGAATGCACTACGTTTCTACACTAACTGCTCATGAAAGATTACCAATCTCCATACAAATCAACACATAGGACATCAGTATGTCCTCATCTTGCGGTTGAACCCAAAGATAGTCCCAAAATACTCGCAAAGTTTTCCCCTATTCTGTATACATTAAATCTTAATGGTTAAGAACTTTCTTGCTGACCATTCAAAACACTCATTATATACATCCTATAATGTCACTTACAATTCAACTAATGACAAAGTCCTTATGGTTTATTTTGATACTTGTTAATCTTTCCTAATAACGAAATACTACACATTTGCATCTTAACACTGGAGAAAAACACAATTAGAACTTTACTGAAAACACAAGGAAACTGACAATTATTGGAGTAATGTTCTCCAATAAATAAAGGTATTTCAGAAGATACAGATTAATGTTGTAACCACATAATCTCGTTTGTGCCAATGTCGTGCTCCACGTAATCACAACAACAAGATACGAGGGCATTTAAGCACCCTGACGCCTGAATACTGCGATGACTCCTGCCTGAGCTTTTGGTATGAATCTGCCTTTGTCTACCTCTGCTCACAACATATCACTTCAGTTTTTGGAATTCATATGTTCCACATCAGCCAATTATCACTCTACTCCTGGCTTGGTACGCACTTGTATACCTACGCGTTTGTGGTGTTGGTTATTGATGAAATTGCTAACTATGCTGTTTCACTATCACCCCACTAGTTTGCTGGCTACAACGTTTTGTATTAAACGCTCTTATACGTGTGGCTTATTGCGTCGCTCTTCTGCCTTCTGCATCGTGATTTTACCTTCTAAACTCTACAGCGTCGACCTGTTACCTCCCAGTGCTCCTACAGTGGAATATAGACATGATAAAAGGTACATCATGATATTTCCACTTGCTCGTTTTATCATATTACTGAAAACATTAGATTAACCCGTAAATAT
This sequence comes from Panulirus ornatus, assembly GCF_036320965.1. Taxonomy (NCBI): domain Eukaryota; kingdom Metazoa; phylum Arthropoda; class Malacostraca; order Decapoda; family Palinuridae; genus Panulirus; species Panulirus ornatus. Next base: position 29,730,693 of record NC_092236.1, read on the forward strand.
ATCTTCAATATCAATTCATGAACAGTGGGATTGATGTATCTTATGAAAGGGAAATAAGATAGTTTAAACATGGCACAGATACATTAAACAATAGAGTAATGCTATTCATATGGTGGTGTAATCAAACTAATGATGAGCCGGAGTTTTGGTGAAATAGTCAGCAATTTTGTGATCTCTTGATTCCAGTCTAATTTGCGTCACCTCGCTTGTTCCCACAGACGACTCTCCGTCTTACGCTCCTTCGTGAGATCAGCGAGGAATATTTCTTAGAAAAAGAGCTCGGTTGACTTATGTATCATCTCTCCCAGGCAGGAAAACTATCAATAGATCATGACAGAATTCTACTCTTAGGGTGACACTTCCATTACTTAGAAACATTTTTTTTGTAAACTTAGAATGAGAAGAAAGACAGGTGGGGATGTACTGGTCGTTCCTCCGTTATGGAGGGGATTTCATCATCTCCTCAGGCTGTGGACTCAAGGACGTCTTCCTTTCCCTAATGCGAGAAGTGGCCAACGAGGATTTCTTGCTTGTGACGAATGGATAGGGTTCATCTTTTCTTGACCGTCAGATACAATGTAGTTCATGTGTGTGTGTGCGTGTGTGTGTGTGTGTGTGTGTGTGTGTGCAATATGGTAAGTGCAAGTGACGAATCCAATTTCTTATACAAGATCTTTAGATCACTACTCAGTAGTCTGTTACATCCATATTATTTTTTTCGTCTATGAAATATGAATGTCAGACTCACACTTAATATCCAACACAACTATAACCTTATGTTCTTTTTAAAGCTTATCAACGTACTGTCAAGCCACCCTTTCAATATCTAATGACTTCGAGGTCCTCAACCTGGTACTAACCCTCCATTTCTCTGACCTCATCTTATTTCTCTTCGATTACATTAACTCAGAGTTATTAAACATCTCTCCTCAGACGAATCTCCTCTCACCTCTCGTTTTCTTTAAATTTTATATCAGTTTTATAGTATATTTTCCACTCACCTCATGCAGCTTATCAGTATTGTTCAAACTATAAGACGCCTACGTTTTCTGTATCATCGTCACTGTCGAATGATTTCTCTACTATTTTCCCCATATAAGCAAGTGAAATATATCACTTCCTTCATATCAGTCTTCTGTTTCATAGTCAAATTTCATATGTACATGGACAATACATTTTCCGCAGTTTCAGTGATGGAAAAGTTATATCATATATGGTGCCTCTCATCTTCTCATTTCATTTTCATTCCGTAGTAATTACTTCATTTTTCGACTCATCCCATAACTTTCACCAAAGACAATTTCATGATCCAGTTTTCTACATTATTTTGTGCCGTATATATTTATTAAAAAAGGTTGATAAGGTTATTTAATGTATGGATGACTCATGGTGAGGTGCCTGAGGATTGGCGGAATGCGTGCATAGTACCATTGTACAAAGGCAAAGGGGATAAGAATGAGTGCTCAAATTACAGAGGTATAAGTTTGTTGAGTATTCTTGGTAAATTATATGGGAGGGTATTGATTGAGAGGGTGAAGGCATGTACAGAGCATCAGATTGGGGAAGAGCAGTGTGGTTTCAGAAGTGGTAGAGGATGTGTGGGTCAGGTGTTTGCTTTGAAGAATGTATATGAGAAATACTTAGAAAAGCAAATGGATTTGTATGTAGCATTTATGGATCTGGAGAAGGCATATGATAGAGTTGATAGAGATTCTCTGTGGAAGGTATTAAGAATATATGGTGTGGGAGGGAAGTTGTTAGAAGCAGTGAAAAGTTTTTATCGAGGATGTAAGGCATGTGTACGTGTAGGAAGAGAGGAAAGTGATTGGTTCTCAGTGAATGTAGGTTTGCGGCAGGGGTGTGTGATGTCTCCATGGTTGTTTAATTTGTTTATGGATGAGGTTGTTAGGGAGGTGAATGCAAGAGTTTTGGAAAGAGGGGCAAGTATGAAGTCTGTTAGGGATGAGAGAGCTTGGGAAGTGAGTCAGTTGTTGTTCGCTGATGATACAGCGCTGGTGGCTGATTCATGTGAGAAACTGCAGAAGGTGGTGACTGAGTTTGGTAAAGTGTGTGAAAGAAGAAAGTGAAGAGTAAATGTGAATTAAGAGCAAGGTTATTAGGTACAGTAGGGTTGAGGGTCAAGTCAATTGGGAGGTAAGTTTGAATTGAGAAAAACTGGAGGAAGTAAAGTCTTTTAGATATCTGGGAGTGGATCTGGCAGCGGATGGAACCATGGAAGCGGAAGTGGATCATAGGGTGGGGGAGGGAGCGAAAATTCTGGGAGCCTTGAAGAATGTTTGGAAGTCGAGAACATTATCTCGGAAAGCAAAAATGGGTATGTTTGAAGGAATAGTGGTTCCAACAATGTTGTATGGTTGCGAGGCGTGGGCTATGGATAGAGTTGTGCGCAGGAGGATTGATGTGCTGGAAATGAGATGTTTGAGGACAATGTGTGGTGTGAGGTGGTTTGATCGAGTAAGTAACGTAAGGGTAAGAGAGATGTGTGGAAATAAAAAGAGCGTGGTTGAGAGAGCAGAAGAGGGTGTTTTGAAATGGTTTGGGCACATGGAGAGAATGAGTGAGGAAAGATTGACCAAGAGGATATATGTGTCGGAGGTGGAGGGAACGAGGAGAAGTGGGAGACCAAATTGGAGGTGGAAAGATGTAGTGAAAAAGATTTTGTGTGATCGGGGCCTGAACATACAGGAGGGTGAAAGGAGGGCAAGGAATAGAGTGAATTGGATCGATGTGGTATACCGGGGTTGACGTGCTGTCAGTGGATTGAATCAGGGCATGTGAAGCGTCTGGGGTAAACCATGGAAAGCTGCGTAGGTATGTATATTTGCGTGTGTGGACGTATGTAGGGAGACAGCGAAAAAAAACCCAAAAAACTACAAACAGGTACAATTTGTTCCGCTCATTGTGATCATCTCCTTAAACTTCCTAAAGTTTTGAATTGACTTCATCAGATATGATACACATATTGATGGACGTTGTATCCGAACATAAGGAGATTTCAGACCGGAAACGTGGCAGAAGTTGACACATCTACCTTTTTTGAACATCGGGATGTTGAATATATTTGCTAACTCATCACGGATCTATGGATATACACCATGGGTTGGAATCGAGCCTTCTTTTTCATTCGCACATACTTATTTCACTGTTGTTTTATTGCATAACAGTCTATCACTACATATAATTCCATGATATATGAGGTGGCCAGATGACCTACCCGGGGCGTATATTTACATTTGTCCTTACATCGAGATACTCATCGTAGATCCTTCGCTTCTGTACACAGGATAGTTCCACTTCTCTTAATATCTTCTTTAGTTTCATAGTCCTAGTACTGTACTAATCTTGCTGTTCTTTCCTGATTCTTCAAAGCTTATACTGTTCCTGATAACGACCTGATGATCAAAGGTGGGCCGCATATTCATGGAGTGGTTCTACTTGTAAGTCATAGATGGTCGATGTTGTGTAATAATTTTGTTATGAAAGTATCTAGCATTTAATCCTAATAGTCTCCTAGGTTTCCAAGCATCAACTGCAAATCATTTAGCACAATTTAGATACGTTACGAATGACGACTCTGAGTATTGATCCATTTGTAGACAGCTGCAAGCACTTTCCAAATTATCCAGTGCTTGCAGTATCTTTTGTTTGCTGAAATTTATTACTCTACACTTGTCTACGATTGATATCATTTTTCCGTCTCTCAGACCAAACTGGTGGTCCATCAGGCAATGTGTAGCCAGACCGTGTTTCAGACCGTGTTTTCATTGCTTTCATTTGATGTGCTCTCGTTTTGTTCAGTTGTTATATTTCTTTGTCAACGTATTGCTCTATCATATGGGATTATGTCAACGTGTCTACTGGAAACTTAGAAAAATCACATCACAGTCTCAGTCTATCACTGTATTCCAGGTATGTTTCACAACAAAATCTTTAGTAAACTTGAATGTACAGATCTATTTGCCGTGGAAGCTATGACAGCTACATAATCTTAATTTCTTTCCCTCCAATAGAAACGAAAAACATTTGTAAGCTTTACCCTGAAGAGCAGTTGTCATCATTCATTGAGTACCAGGGATAAAATACCGCTATGGATTCGCTTCGTGATATCTCTATTCGCACAAAAGACACCCTCGTCTCACGAATCTATTTTCGTTGGCTCAATTTGTGTTCACAACACATTCTGTATTGAGGGTCTATTATTATTTTTTCTACATTATTTTCCTTTTTGCCTACCATTTTGCTCCTTTTAATGTATTCTCATATTTTTTCTTCTTTCCGATAAAATGATATGTCTAGCTGTATCTTGTTCTCACTGTAATGATAAAATCTCGTAGTAGGTATTCTCTCTCTCTCTCTCTCTCTCTCTCTCTCTCTCTCTCTCTCTCTCTCTCTCTCTCTCTCTCTCTCTCTCTCTCTCTCTCTCTCTCTCTCTTTGTTGGCAGATTTTATACTGCTTAATATCTCTTTTTGTCATCATTGCTTATGCCATGAAATGTACATCTATCAAACAAACTCCCATCTCGTCGCCCTAAAGTCATTCCCCTTCATAATACCTTGGAAACCAAATCATCAGAAACCTTAAAAATGCTTCATTATCTTCGCCTTGATCATATCTTCTCCTATCTTTAGATATAGTTTCATGAAAAAGATAAATCAGTTTGATTTGAATGGTATAATAGCTGTTATCTATGGTTATATATCATCCTACATTCTTCCTTGTATCATTCTATATCCTCCCACGCATCATCCTACATCCTCTCCAATATATTACAAGCAATATATTCCAGACTCGTACTTTTGCTTATCGTTCTAACATTCTGATGTTATATCAGGTCAGAAGACAGCAGCTTAGTGCCAGACAACAGACAATATTTTTCGTTCCCTCCGTCTCCGGCACGAGTGCTTCACGTGTAATTAATCTCACTGTCTTACATTATTAGAAAAAAAGATTGATATATGATCTCTGCTGCAGTGTACGTCAGGGAGGCTTGGCTGGCAATATTCGCCGACTTCTGCTTGTAAGCCTCAGAATTTACTGATTGCAACTTGTCTCGTGAAGGAGATTTACAGACTAGGTAGACAGGAGACCTGCATGTATGGAGCAGCGGAGAGCTTCGTTGCACGAGGCGGAATGTTTGTTCCCTGATGGTAGATCAGACATGAATGCATGCATAATGTTGTGTGTTCAGAGAGGTGGTGGGCCGAGTGGTTAAGTGTAGTGACAAATATGATAGGATGGTTGTGTAGTAAGGAAGACGTGTGTGCTATTCTGATAATGATAAGTCTATAGGATTCTGTACTAACGTTGATGCTACCTGTAAGGTACTGTGGTGGACATGATGAATCTGTGAGGTACTATGCGGATGGTGACGACTCTGTGAAGTGTTATGCTGATAATGATGAGTCTGTGTAGTACTATGCTGGTGGTAATGTGTCTGTGAAGTATATGCTAATGACATTGAGTCTCTGAGATACTTTGCTGATGGTAATGAGTCTGAGAGGTCAATCTAATGTTAATGAGTCTATGAGATAATATGATAATGGTAATGAGTATGCGATGGATTTTGCGATAGAGATGAGACAGTGAAATACTGTATTGACGGTAATGAGTCCTACGCTGATTCTGATGATAATGAGTTGCTGAGTTACTATGCCGATGGTGCTGAGTCTGTAAGGCACTATGCTGATGATGATGATGATGATGAAAGGATGAGGATCTAGGTTGATGGTAGAAAGTCTTTGAAGTTATTCGTCCATGATTTTGAGTCTGCTTGTGTTGATGTAATGTCAATACTGATGCATTCATAAAGTTCTATGCTGATGATGTGAGGCACCATGCCAATCATAGTGAGTTTATGTGTTATGATTTTGTTGATGAATCTGTGAGACACTGTGGTAATGATGAATTCAGGGGGACATAAGTGCATTTGCAGCCACCTCTAGTGAAGGGTGTAATGTTTCTTAGTGTAGTGTTCTTGTGCATTCAACTGGATAGGTCGTATATTCATAAAGCAGAGGAGGAGGACGATTTCACATGTTTGTGGTTTGAGTACACTGACGATAAATTTGTGTTGTTAACTGCTGTGAGTCAGGAGATATCTGGTCTGGCTATGAGGTGCAGCTGTTTGTAATGGAGATTTGTGGTAAGATTAGCCAACGCTGCACCCTCCCTCCCCCCCTCCTGAGACGGTAGGGATGTGCAGACTGGTAGAACTTGTGCTTGGAGAGGCGGAGAGGGACGATGATGGCGAATGTAAGAGGGTGCAGACCCGAGTTAGCAAGTTAGCAGTGACAATGGAAACAGCATCTCCAAATACACTGGTTTTATCACTTTTTGTTACATTTCCTAATGGACCCTTGTCATTCTTTATTTGTTATGATCAACGAATTCATCAACATATTCGACAAGGAACATGTATTTTCTTAACAATGGTGATGATCACTCACAGTGGCTATTCATTTACTGCTCCATTGTTCATTTTCAGGGGAGAGTTGCTGAATGATCTCTTGGTGGCCATTGACTGCTTATACGTACAGTAGTACAGTCATACATTTTCGTATATAATCTATGAAATCATATTGGGTTGCTGGTATAGATACCCAAGCTACCAACTGTTGCAGCATAACACTCTCAAGGATCATATATGAGAAGCTGCAAGAATACAAATTTGATGATGTTATGCAGGCATCCTGTTCTTTATACAGTGCTGAAGTATCCAGCACTAGTGTGAAATATCGTTTATACATATATACCGTACACTGGTATAAGACACGCTTGTCTATATCTTATAAACTTTACGTTAGCATTAGCTGCTGACATACACGTCTCTGAGGTGACAGCATTCTGCCATATTATGCTCTGGGGAGATACCGTTCTTCAGCACAAGTTTCTAGAAACAGTCAATTTTTTAAAGATGTAATTATTAAGTCACCAGTTTACACGATATAGTAATGATACACTTTGGCTATGCAGAGATCTGTGTAATGTACTATTGTTGTTAGGAGCTTTCGTGATGAAGATGTTTGCAGATAAATTTGAAACGGTGTGCAGAATATCGGTAGCAAGAAGTAAATTGCCAAAGGATTAGAAAATTGCAGACGTTATACTTCTAGGAAAAGAGACCGGGAAGAGACGCTGAACTACAGACCGATCTTCATGACGAGGGTTGTCTGTAATGTGCTGGAAAAGGTAGTCAGAAATCTAATGGATGGTTTTTTGCATAGGAGAAGTTACCTAAGTGAGAAATTGAATCATTTCAGGGAAAGGTCATGTGTAAGAAAACTCTTAAATTTCTATGACATAATGATTTCCTTTTTAAACAAAAGAGAAAGCATAGATGGATTGTCTGTATCTGGATTGCCTGAGAGCGTTTGATACTAGACCACAAACGAGATTGGTAAAGAAGCTGGATCTCCAGGCAGGAATATGGGGGAGACGTCTTCGATGGGCAGATATCTTAAGAGGAGAGGGAAAATAGGACGCATATCACGGAAGCTTTTCGAAATGTGTTAAGATCACCAAGAAAGTGTCGCAGGGAACTCTTTTGAAAATACTAACATTCCTTCATTTATGTGAACAACTTTGCAATAGGAATGAGCACCTTGATGAGTATGTCTGTGGATGTTGCGAAGGTAATGAAGGAAGTTAAAGTGAGGAGGGTTGCATCAACTTACAAGGGAACCCAGACAAACTCTAAAATTGTTTTGATGCATATGTGTATGAAATTCGATCAAAGTAAAGTAAATATGGTGGGACACAGCAAAATAAGGCCCAAATATAGATGATATCTAGCAGGGAATAAGTTGCAGGAATATTTCTCCCAAGCGTGTCGTTAGAAACAATGGGAAGTGGAGACAAAAAGTTGCAAGCAAATATTGAAGTAACGATCAGATATATTGATAAGAATATATTCAGCAAATAGTTCACATCCTACATTAAGCGAAAACTTGAATACGTTTCTCATACTTGGTCACCGCACTTAAATAAGCACAAAAAACTTATAGAGGAAGACCCAAAGAAGTCATAAAAAACGGAACCGATATCGAGAAAACTGTATCAGTAGGAAAGGCTAGAGGTCTTAAATCTACCTACCATGGAAGAAAGAAGAATAATGGATGACCTAATCATAACCTTAAAGTTTCTAAACCAGCTGGTTGGCAGCGATAGTGGGGAGTTCTTTGAGAAATACAGAGGTAAAATAAACTGACTCCATAACATGATAACAAAGAAGTTCTGTAGAAAGGACGTAAAGAGTAGTGGATGCATAGAATGAATTGATTTATGAGAAAGTGAATGTGGACAGTATACATTAATTCAAGAAGTTATATGATACTAAAGAAAGCTCAAGAAATGAGTCTACACAAGTATGAGCTCCCTCCCTGTACACTATAAAGAGGTAATTACGAAGAGGTTATCACACACACACACACACACACACAAGGGGCAACACATATGTAAAATCTCTCCCCGTAACAAAAAAAAAAAAAACACACACACACACACACACACACACACACACACACACACACACACACACACACACACATACACACGCGCGCGCGCGCGCGCAAACACACACACAAGGGGCAACACATATGTAAAATCTCTCCCCGTAACAAAAAGAAAGAAAACAGCGAGCAGAAAAAGTAATTCACACCCATGCCTCTCCCGTTATATGAAACTTGTGCCTCTCCCGTTATAACTCAAACCCTTTCCTCTCCCGTTATATGAAACTTGTGTCTCCCGTTATAACTCAAACCCGTGCCTCTCCTGTTATAACTCAGACCCATGCCTCTCCCGTTATAACTCAAACCTGTGCCTCTCCTGTTATAACTCAAACCCGTGCTTCTCCCGTTATAACTCAAATCCGTGCCTCTCCGTTATAACTCAAACCCGTGCCTCTCCCGTTACATGAAACTTGTGCCTATCCCGTTATAACTCAAACCTGTGCCTCTCCCGTTATTACTCAAACCCGTGCCTCTCCCGTTATAACTCAAACCTGTGCCTCTCCCATTATAACTCGAACAAGCGGCTCGCCCATTGTAATTCGAACAAGTAACTCTCCCATTATAACTAGAACAAACTGAGTTTCTCCTGCGTCCGGCATATCAATTAGCTTTAATTAGTGTAAACTCCTACACTGTACGCCGCCCAGCATTTCCTGGGAGCTCGCTGTTGATGTCATGTTGTGTAGGATAGTTGGGTGATGATGTAATATTGTGCATAGGAGTTGGATGGTCTTATTTTATTATGAAAAATAAGTGGGCCGTAATGTTGTATTGTGTGGAAGGCTGGATGGTGATGTTATGTTGTACGGAAGAGGTAGGATGCTGTGCAGGAGAATTGTCTTGTGATATTGAGCAGCACAGAAGAGTTGTTTGATTCCGTACTGAGCAGAATTAGTAAGTGCATGAAGTATATTTTACAGGAAGATTGATGATGGTGCTATGCTGCGCAAAAGAGTTGGCTGGCAATGTTATGTTGTGTAGATTTATTTAGCAATATCAAATCATGCAAGGAAATTGGCTGGTAATGTTATATTGTACAGGGTATTTATCTGGTGCTGCACTGAGCATCAGAGTTGGTAATCATAGTACACTGAACAGGGGAGTTGACTGGCAATGCTACATTTTGTAGGAGAATTAGTGTTGGTTTATTGTGCATAATATTTGGATGGTGATATCAAATTGTACAGGAGAGTTGGATGATGTTTTACTGTACTTTAGAGCTAGATGGTGACGATGTTTTCTGCAGGAAAGTTACCTGACGATATAATATGTAGGAGAGTTGGAAGTTCAACTTATTCTGAGCAAAAGTGTTGCGTTGAGATGTTAAAGAGAGCGGGAGACGTACCTAGTGCTATCATATTATGCACAATAGATAGATGTTGATGTTTTGATATGCAGGATAACTGGAAATAATATCAGGCTGTCCAGAAGATTTGCAAGCGATATGATATCGTGCAGAAGAGTTGGCCGGTATTCTTCTACCTTGCACGAGAGTAGGACACTGATGTACATAATGCAGAATAGTTAGACTAATAATACCGTACTGAATGGGAAAGTTGATTGTTTATACAGTTTTGTGTAGAGGAGTTGCCTGGTGGTATTCCATTGTTTAGTGATGGTACATTATGCATGGGAGTTGGATACCTATGTTACATTGTTCAGGGGAATGACTGTTAGCGTTATGTGTGCAGAAACGGTTGGCTTGGGATGTTATGCTATGTAAAAGTTGTCCGATGTTATATTGTATAGGGAATGGGTCGACTATGTCGTATTGTAGGCTGGCGATGCTATACTGAGCAGAGAAAGTGGCTGGTGATAGCCTACTGTGCAGGAGAGTTTACTGGTGTTACATCGAGCAGAGCGGTAACATGATATCGTGCAGGAGAGTTGGCTGAGTATGCTGTATTATGTAAATGAGAATTACCTAGTAATTCTTTCAACCGCAGAGGAATTGATTGATGTTACAATGTGCATGAGAGCTGGCTGATGATAAGTGTTTCAGGACAGTTACGTAGTATCATGTTGTGCAGAGGAAGGGCACTGATGTTATTTCGTGAGTTATATCATGCATGAGATCTGATAGTTGATCTAACATAGGTAGTACAGTATATCATGTTGTGCATGGGAATTGGCTAGAGATCATATTATACAGTAGATTTGGCTGGTGATATAATACTGGTAGGGAAATTATACATAGAAATGATAAGAAATACAAAGGAACTTATGAAACAACAGACCGAAAGGTCCAATAGAGGGTGTTTTTGATGATGTAAGATATCAGAAACTAAGAGTTGTGCAAAAAAGTAGGATGGCATACAGTTAAATCAAATACCAAAACCTTGAAATTGTCAATATGTCTATGGAGGTGCAAATAATGTTGGACTTAAAGTAAGATATGTATCAAGTATATTCTAAAAGGTGCCTAGAGTACTACTTTTAACCACTCTAATTGGCTAACCATTCCATAATCTAAAATTGCTTTTTAGAAAATGTACTTCGCCTCTTTCAAGGAAAAACGTTTGCCTACGAGTTTGCTACCATTACTACAAGTGGGATAAGGCGAATCAAGCTATATACAGCTTGATAGATCAAGATTTTTAAAACATTGGTAGTCTTAAGTATTTGCATATGATGACCTCCTAACCTTCTCTATTTTAAGCTAACTAGATTTCATAGGATTTGCTGCTCAGCCCGGACATCATCTTGGTAATTCCCCATTTTGTCTATGTCTTTTCATAGGCAGGGTGACACAAACTGAAAGCAATATTCAAGATGGAAACGAACCAGTGAACTGTAAACAACAAGGATGATTTCTCTAGACATAAATTCAAATGCCCTTAACTATAAAGCAAAGAATTTTGTTCGCTCTTCTCACTGCTTCTGTGCACTGCATACATGGATTTAGATCACCAGACATTATTAATCCCAAGACTTTTTTCTCATCTACATCTCTCTAGCTGTTCAACAAAATCAATACTGTAACTCGCCTTTCCGTTTTGGCTACCAGTATCCAAAACTTTGCACTTACCGATATCAAAATTCAGCAACCACCTATGCGCCCATTCTGTCAGTTTGTTTGTCTATTTGAAGCTATATACATCCAAGGACATTTGATATATTCTGCAAGAGAGTTTGTTAGTAATGTTATATTGTATGGGAGAGTTACCTTTGGTGATATAGTGTGTAGCAGGCCTAATGGTGTAGACATTAATTATACAGGAGAGAGGAATGAGAAGTTGATATCATAAAGTATACATGGGTTATGTTCTTTTGCGCAGTGTTGACCAGTAATGTAAGAATTTTGCAGGAGAACTGGATAGTAATGTTAAACTGTGCAAGAGATTTGGCTAATGATGTTTTAGTAGGCAGATGCCTTCGATGATGTTTTGTGTATGAGAGTTAGCTAAGGCCATCACGTTGCACGAAAGCGTTTACTGATGTCATCTGAAACAGAGAGGTTGAGTGGCTATGTTATATCGTGCAGGTAAACTGGTAAATTTGTTGATGGAAAATTTTGCGGAGAATTTGACAGTGATCTTAAATTCTACAGAGATATTTACTAGAGATGTCATGTTGTGGAGGAGAGTTCTTTGGTGATGTAATATGATACAGATAGATTCACTTGTAATGTTATACTGCGGTGAAGGGTTGGGTGTTAAGCATATGTTGTGCTGGAGACATAAAAGATAATGCTATCAATTATTGAAGAATTGGCTAATGTCATATTATGCATGAGAGATGACGACTCACACTGCACAGGTGAATTAAGTGATAATATATATGTAGGGAGAGTTGGTTAGTAGTGTTATACTGTAAAGGAAGGTTGTGATTTGCAAGAGCGTAGGGATGTATTGATATACTATAAAAGAAGAATCAGTGATGAAGTTATGGCTGTAGAGATGTTGGTTGTGACGTTAAAATGTGCCAGGAGAGTTAGTTGGTGGTATTATATGTGCCTGGAGAGTTAGTTGGTGATATCATTTTTTATAGGAGAGCTGCATGGGATGTTATAGCGTGATGTAGAGCCCTGTAATGATGCTACGCTATGCAGGATAATTAGCTGATTTATATTGTACAGGAGAGTTTAGCAGTATTGGATAAAGTTTTGATTTTGTGCAGGAGAGTTAGCTAGTGTTATTGGATCGTGCAGGATATAATAAGGCTCAGATGTTTTGATGTTACAATGTGCAGGATAGTAGAGAAGTGATGATACATTGTGCCGAATAGTTATCTAATGATGTTTTGTTGTGTAATAGATTTCGCTACTGATTCTATATAGTGCAGTAGAGATGTTTTGTAGTGTAGGAGAGTTAACATAACATGTCAAATTATGCATGAGATCTGATCAGAGATTTATATTATGTATGATAACTAGCGGGTAGGCTGGCTGATGAAATTATATGCAGAGTTGGCCAATTATGTGAAATATACAGAAGAGTTGACTGATAATGTTGTATCATCCAGGAGAGTTGAGTGATAATTTTGTATCATCCAGGAGAGTTGACTGAATCGATACCGCCGTGGAAGGTTAGTGACGTTTCATTACACAACTTATTTCTAGATGATATAATCTCAGACATAAAGTCTGTTTAGTGATGTTATACTGTACAAGCGATGTGGATAGTATTTTTCTACTGTGCATAGAAACGGTATTGTAATCTTATATTGTGTAGGAAAGCTGAATGGTAATGTTGCATTGTGAGGGATATTTGGCTGAAAGAAATATACTGTGCAGGAGATATGACGAGATATTGTATTGTGCAGCATTGATAAGTAATGTAGCTGTTTTCCATTAGTTGCATGTTTATGTTGCATTTCCAGGATCACTTGGAGGTGATATCATTTCTGGTGCAGGTAATAAGGATGATAATGTCCTACTGTGTAAAAGACGTGAGGTAATATTGCATACTGTGGAGAAATTTCTCATATATATATATATATATATATATATATATATATATATATACTATTTTCTATTTATTTCAATCATATTTTGTCGCCGTCTCCCGCGTTAGCGAGGTGGCGCAAGGAAACAAAAGAAAAAATGGCCCAACCCACCCAAATACACATGTATATACATACACGTCCAAATACGCACAAATACATACCAATACATCTCAACGTATACATATATATACACACACAGACATATACATATATACACATGTACATAATTCATACTGTCTGCCCTTATTCATTCCTGTCGCCATACCGCCACACATGAAATGACAACCCCCTCTCCACCTCATGTGCGCGAGGTAGCACTAGGAAAAGACAACAAAGGCCACATTCGTTCAAACTCAGTCTCTAGCTGTCATGTATAATGCAACGAAACCACAGCCCCCTTTCCACATCCAAGCCCCACAAAACTTTCCGTGGTTTACCCAAACGCTTCACATGCCCTGGTTCAATATTGCCATTGACAGCAAGTCGACCACAGTATACCAATTCGTTCCACTTCACTCTATTCCTTTCACTCCTTTCACCCCCCTGCATGTTCAGGCCGCGATCACTCAAAATCTTTTTCGCTCCATCTTTCCAACTCCAATTTGGTCTTCCGCTTCTCCTCATTCCCTCCACCTCTGACATATATATCCTCTTTTTCAATCTTTCCTCGCTCATTCTCTCCAGGTAATCAAACCATTTCAAAACACACTCTTCTGCTCTCTCAACCACATTCCTTTTATTACCAAACATCTTTCCTACGCTTTCATTACTTACTCGGTCAAACCACATCATACCACATATTGTCTTCAAATATCTCATTTCCAGCTCATCTACCCTCTTCCGCACAACTCTGTCTATAGCCCACGACTCGTAGCCATATAACATTGTCGGAAACACTATTCCTACAAACATACCCATTTTTGCTTTCCGAGATAATGTTCTCGACTTCCACACATTCTTCAACGCTCCCAAAACTTTCGCCCCTCCCCCACCCCACGACTAATTTCAGCTTCCAAGATTCCATCCGCTGCCAAATCCACTCCCAGATATCCAGAAGACTTCACTTCCTCCAGCTTTTCTCCATTCAAACTTACCTCCCAATTGACTTGTCTCTCAACCCTACTATACCTTAATAATAACTTTGTTCTTATTCATATTTACTCTCAGCTTTCTTCTTTCAAACACTTTACCAAACTCAGTCACCAGCTTCTGCAGTTTCTCACCCGAATCAATCACCAGTGCGGAATCATCAGCGAACAGCAACTGACTCACTTCCCAAGCTCTTTCACCCAAAACAGACTGCATACTTGCCCCCTCACCAAAACTATTGCATTCACCTTCCTAACAACCCTATCCATAAAAGAATTAAACAAACATGGAGACATCACGCACCCTTGCCACAAACCAACGTTCATTGAGAACAAATCACTTTCCTCTCTTCCTACTCGTACACGTGCCTTACATCCTCGATAAAAAATTATCACTGCTTATAACAACTTCCCTCGCACACCATATATTCTTAATACCTTCCTCAGAGCATCTCTATCAACTCTGTCATATGCCTTCTCAAGATCCATAAATGCTACATACTAATCCATTTGCTTTTCTAAGTACTTCTCACATACATTCTTCAAAGCAAACACCTGATCCACACATCTTCTGCCACTTCTAAAGCCACACTACTCTTCCCCAATGTGATGCTCTGTACATGCCTTCACCCTCTCAATCAATATCCTCCTATATAATTTCCCAGGAATACTCAACAAGCTTATACCTCTGTAATTTGCGCACTCACCTTTATCCCCTTTGCCTTTGTACAATGCCACTATGCAAGCATTCCGCCAATCCTCAGCCACCTCACCATGAGTCATACATTAAATAAACCACTTCTTTAATAAATTCCACTCCAAAATACCATAGAATCCCGTTGCCTTGCCGGCTTTCATCTTCCGCAAAGCTTTTACTACCTCCCCTCTGTTTACCAAATCAATTTTCCCTAGCCCTCTCACTTTTCACAACAACTCGACTAAAACACCCAATATCTGCCAGTCTGTCATGAAACACTTTTAACAACCCTTCAAAATACTCACTCCATCTCCTTCTCACAACACCACTACTTGTTATCACTTCCCCAATTGGCCCCTTCACTGATGCTCCAATTTGTTCCTCTGTCTTACGTACTTTATTTACCTCCTTCCAAAACATCTTATTATTCTCCCTAAAATTTAATAATACTCTCTCACCCCAACTCTCAGTTGCCCTCTTTTTCACCTCTTGCACCTTTCTCTTGACATCCTGCCTCTTTCTCTTATATATCTCGAAGTCATTTGCAATATTTTCCTACAAAAATCGTACAAATGCCTCCCTCTTCTCTTTCAGTGATGACCTTATTTCTTCATCCTACCACTCACTACCATTCAAATCAGCCCACCTCTCCTTCTCATGCCACAAGCATCTTTTGCGCATGCTATCACTGCTTCCCTAAATACATCCCGTTCCTCCTCCAATCCCCTTACGTTTTTTGTTTTCACCTTTTTCCATTATATATATATATATATATATATATATATATATATATATATATATATATATATATATATATATATATATATATATATATATATATATATATGTATATATATATATATATATATATATATATATATATATATATATATATATATATATATATATATATATATATATATATATATATATATATACATATATATATACATATATATATATATATATATATATATATATATATATATATATATATATATATATATATATATATATATATATATATATATATATATTAAATTTTAGGGAAAATAAAAACATGTTCTGGAAGGAGGTAAATAAAGTGCGTAAGACAAGGGAGCAAATGGGAACTTCAGTGAAGGGCGCAAATGGGGAGGTGATAACAAGTAGTGGTGATGTGAGAAGGAGATGGAGTGAGTATTTTGAAGGTTTGTTGAATGTGTTTGATAATAGAGTGGCAGATATAGGGTGTTTTGGTCGAGGTGGTGTGCAAAGTGAGAGGGTTAGGGAAAATGATTTGGTAAACAGAGAAGAGGTAGTGAAAGCTTTGCGGAAGATGAAAGCCAGCAAGGCAGCAGGTTTCGATGGTATTGCAGTGGAATTTATTAAAAAAGGGGGTGACTGTATTATTGACTGGTTGGTAAGGTTATTTAATGTATGTATGACTCATGGTGAGGTGCCTGAGGATTGGCGGAATGCGTGCATAGTGCCATTGTACAAAGGCAAACGGGATAAGAGTGAGTGCTCAAATTACAGAGGTATAAGTTTGTTGAGTATTCCTGGCAAATTATATGGGAGGGTATTGATTGAGAGGGTGAAGGCATGTACAGAGCATCAGATTGGGGAAGAGCAGTGTGGTTTCAGAAGTGGTAGAGGATGTGTGGATCAGGTGTTTGCTTTGAAGAATGTATGTGAGAAATACTTAGAAAAGCAAATGGATTTGTATGTAGCATTTATGGATCTGGAGAAGGCATATGATAGAGTTGATGGAGATGCTCTGAGGAAGGTATTAAGAATATATGGTGTGGGAGGAAATTTGTTAGAAGCAGTGAAAAGTTTAATCGAGGATGTAAGGCATGTGTACGTGTAGGAAGAGAGGAAAGTGATTGGTTCTCAGTGAATGTAGGTTTGCGGCAGGGGTGTGTGATGTCTCCATGGTTGTTTAATTTGTTTATGGATGGGGTTGTTAGGGAGGTAAATGCAAGAGTCCTGGAAAGAGGGGCAAGTATGAAGTCTGTTGGGGATGAGAGAGCTTGGGAAGTGAGTCAGTTGTTGTTCGTTGATGATACAGCGCTGGTGTCTGATTCATGTGAGAAACTGCAGAAGCTGGTGACTAAGTTTGGTAAAGTGTGTGGAAGAAGAAAGTTAAGAGTAAATGTGAATAAGAGCAAGGTTATTAGGTACAGTAGGGTTGAGGGTCAAGTCAATTGGGAGGTGAGTTTGAATGGAGAAAAACTGGAGGAAGTGAAGTGTTTTAGATATCTGGGAGTGGATCTGGCAGCGGATGGAACCATGGAAGCGGAAGTGGATCATAGGGTGGGGGAGGGGCCGAAAATTCTGGGGGCCTTGAAGAATGTGTGGAAGTCGAGAACATTATCTCGGAAAGCAAAAATGCGTATGTTTGAAGAAATAGTGGTTCCAACAATGTTGTATGGTTGCGAGGTGTGGGCTATGGATAGAGTTGTGCGCAGGAGGATGGATGTGCTGGAAATGAGATGATTGAGGACAATGTGTGGTGTGAGGTGGTTTGATCGAGTGAGTAACGTAAGGGTAAGAGAGATGTGTGGAAATAAAAAGAGCGTGGTTGAGAGAGCAGAAGAGGGTGTTTTAAAGTGGTTTGGGTACATGGAGAAGATGATTGAGGAAAGATTGACCAAGAGGATATATGTGTCGGAGGTGGAGGGAACGAGGAGAAGAGGGAGACCAAATTGGAGGTGGAAAGATGGAGTGAAAAAGATTTTGTGTGATCGGGGCCTGAACATGCAGGAGGGTGAAAGGAGGGCAAGGAATACAGTGAATTGGAGCGATGTGGTATACCGGGGTTGACGTGCTGTCAGTGGATTGAATCAAGGCATGTGAAGCGTCTGGGGTAAACCATGGAAAGCTGTGTAGGTATGTATATTTGCGTGTGTGTACGTATGTATATACATATGTATTGGGGGGGGTTGGGCCATTTCTTTCGTCTGTTTCCTTGCGCTACCTCGCAAACTGTCTCCCGCGTTTGCGAGGTAGCGCAACGAAACAAACGAAAGAAATGGCCCAACCCACCCCCATGACCATGTATATACATATGTCCACATACCTACATACCACATACCTACACAGCTTTCC
Organism: Panulirus ornatus; assembly: GCF_036320965.1. Taxonomy (NCBI): domain Eukaryota; kingdom Metazoa; phylum Arthropoda; class Malacostraca; order Decapoda; family Palinuridae; genus Panulirus; species Panulirus ornatus. The sequence continues at coordinate 29,749,047 of NC_092236.1, forward strand.
ATGGTTGACTCCAGACGCTTCACATGCCCTGATTCAATCCACTGACAGCACGTCAACCCCGGTATACGACATCGATCCAATTCACTCTATTCCTTGCCCTCCTTTCATCCTCCTACATGTTCAGGCCCCGATCACACAAAATCTTTTTCACTCCATCTTTCCACCTCCAGTTTGGTCTCCCACTTCTCCTTGTTCCCTCCACCTCCGAAACATATATCCTCTTGGTCAATCTTTCCTCACTCATTCTCTCCATGTGCCCAAACCATTTCAAAACACCCTCTTCTGCTCTCTCAACCACGCTCTTTTTATTTCCACACATCTCTCTTACCCTTACGTTACTTACTCGATCAAACCACCTCACACCACACATTGTCCTCAAACATCTCATTTCCAGCACATCCACCCTCCTGCGCACATCTCTATCCATAGCCCACGCCTCGCAACCATACAAAATTGTTGGAACCACTATTCCTTCAAACATACCCATTTTTGCTTTCCAAGATAATGTTCTCGACTTCCACACATTCTCCAAGGCTCCCAGGATTTTTGCCCCCTCCCCCACCCTATGATCCACTTCCGCTTCCATGGTTCCATCCGCTGCGAGACCCACTCCCAGATATCTAAAACACTTTACTTCCTCCAGTATTTCTCCATTCAAACTCACCTCACAATTGACTTGACCCTCAACCCTACTGTACCTAATTACCTTGCTCTTATTCACATTTACTCTTAACTTTCTTCTTTCACACACTTTGCCAAACTCAGTCACCAGCTTCTGCAGTTTGTCACATAAATCAGCCACCAGCGCTGTATCATCAGCGAACAACAACCGACTCACTTCCCAAGCTTTCTCATCCACAACAGACTTCATACTTGCCCCTCTTTCCATATATATGGATTGAACCAGGGCACTATATCTTTCCACCTCCAATATGGTCTCCCACTTCTCCTCGTTCCCTCCACCTCTGACACATATATAATCTTGGTCAATCTTTCCTCACTCATTCTCCCCATGTGGCCAAACCATTTCAAAACACCCTCTTCTGCTCTCTCAACCATACTCTTTTTATTTCCACACATCTCTCCTACCCTTACATTACTTACTCGATCAAACCACCTCACAACACATAGTGTCCTTAAAAATCTCAGTTCTAACACATCCACCTTCCTACGTACAACTCTATCCATAGCCCACGCCTCGCAATCATACAACATTGTTGGAACCACTATTCCTTGAAACATACCCATTTTTGTTTTCCGAGATAATGTTTTCGACTTCCAAACATTCTTCAAGTCTCCAAAAATTTTCGCCCCCTCCCCCATCCTATGATTCAGTTCCGGTTCCATGGTTCCATCCTCTGCCAGATCCACTCCCAGATATCTAAAACACTTTACTCCCTCCAGTTTTTCTCCATTCAAACTTTCTTCCCAATTGACTTGACCCTCAATCCTACTGTAACCTTGCTCTTATTCGCATTTACTCTTAACTTTCTTCTTTCACACACTTTACCAAACTCAGTCACCACCGTCTGCAGTTTCTCACATGAATCAGCCACCAGCGCTGTATCATCAGCGAACAACAACTGACTCATTTCCAATGCTCTCTCATCCACAACAAATTGCATACTTGCCCCTCTTTCCAAATCTCTTTCATTCACCTCCCTAAAAACCCAACCAAAAAATAGTTAAACAACCATGGAGACATCACACACCCCTGCCGCAAACCTATATTCACTGAGAACCAATCACTTTCCTCTTTTTCTACACGTACACATGCCTTACATCCTCGATATAAACTTTTCACTGCTTCTGACAATTTGCATATTACACCATATGTTCTTAATACCTTCCGAAGAGTATCTCTATCAACTCTATCATATGCATTCTACAGATAAAGAAGTGCTAGGTTCAAATCCATTTGATTTCTAAGTACTTCCCACATACATACTTCAAAGCAAACTTCTGATCCACACATCCTCTCACACTTCTGAAACCACACTGCTCTTCCCCAATCTGATGCTCTGTACATGCCTTCACCCTCTCAATCAATACCCTCCCATATAATTTACCAGAAATGATCAACAAACTTATACCTCTGTAGTTTGAGCGCTCATTCTTATCCCCTTTGCCTTTGTACAATGGCACTATTCAAGCATTCCGCCAATCCTCAGGCACCTCCCCATGAATCATACATACATTAAATAACCTTACCAACCAGTCAACAACACAGTCACCCACTATTTTAATAAATTCCAATGCAATACCATAAAAACCCGCTGCCTTGCCGGCTTTCATCTTCCGCAAAGCTTTTACTACCTCTTCTCTGTTTACCAAATCATTTTCCCTAAACCTCTCACTTTGCACACCACCTCGACCAAACACCCTATATCTGCCACTCAATCATCAAACACATTCAAGAAACCTTCTCAATGCATACACCATCTCCTTCTCACATCACCACTACTTGTTACCACCTCCCCATTAGCCCCCTTTACTGAAGTTTCCATTTGCTCCCATGTCTTACGCACTTTATTTACCTACTTCCAAAACATTGTTTTATTCTCCCTAAAATTTAATGATACTCTCTCACCCTAGCTCTCATTTGCCCTCTTTTTCATCTCTTGCACCTTTCTCTTGACCTCCTGCCTCTTTCTTTTATACATCTCCCTGTCATTTGTATTTCTTCCCTGCAAAATTCGTCCAAATGCCTCTCTCTTCTCTTTCACTAATAATCTTACTTCTTCATCCCACCTCTCGTTTCCTTTTATAATCAACCCACCTCCAACGCTTCTCATGCCACAAGGATCTTTTGCGGAAGCCAACACTGCTTCCCTAAATACATCCCATTCCTTCCCCGCTCCCCTTACATCCTTTGTTCTCATCTTTTTCCATTCTGTACTCAGTCTCTCCTAGTACTTCCTCACACAAGTCTCCTTCCCGAGCTCACTTACTTTCACCACTCTCTTCACCCCAACATTCTCTCATCTTTTCTGAAAAACCCATACAAATATTGACCATCGCCTCCACAAGATAATGATCAGACATCCCTCCAGTTGTATCTCTCAGCTCATTAACATCCAAAAGTCTCTCTTTCGCGCGCCTATCAATAACATGTAATCCAATAACGCTCTCTGGCCATCTCTCCTACTTACATACGTATACTTATGTAGATCTCGCCTTTTAAACCAGGTATTCCTCATCACCAGTCCTTTTCCAGCACACAAATCCAGAAGCTCTTCACAATTCCTTTTACAACACTGAACACTCCATGTATACCAATTATTCCCTCAACTGCCACATTACTCACTTTTGCATTCAAATCACCCATCACTATAATCCGGTCTTGTGCATCAAAACCACTAACACAATCATTCAGCTGCTCCCAAAACACTTGCGTCTCATGATCATTCTTCTCATGCCCAGGTGCATATGCACCAATAATCACCATCTCTCTCCATCAACTTTCAGTTTTACCCATATCAATCTAGAATTTACTTTCTTACACTCTATGACATACTCCTACCAGTCCTGTTTCAGGAATAGTGCTACACCTTCCCTTCCTCTTGTCCTCTCACTAACCTCTGACTCTACTCCCAAGACATTCCAAAACCACTCCTCCTCTTTACCCTTGAGCTTCGTTTCACTCAGAGCCAAAACATCCAGGTTCCTTTCCTCAAACATACTACCTATCTCTCCTTTTTTCTCATCTTGGTTACATCCACACACATTTAGACACCCCGATCTGAGCCTTCGAGGAGGACGAACACACTCCGCGTGACTCCTTCTTCTGTTTCACCGTTTAGAAAGTCAAAATACAAGGAGGGGAGGGTTTCTGGACCCCCTCTCCCTCTAGTCGCCTCCTACGACAGGTGAGGAATGCGTGTGAAGTATTCTTTCTCCCTTATCCCAAGGGATATAATACATATATATATATATATATATATATATATATATATATATATATATATATATATATATATATATACATTTTATTTATTTATTCATTTATTTTGCTTTGTCGCTGTCTCCCGCGTTAGCGAGGTAACGCAAGGAAACAGACGAAAGAATGGCACAACTCACCCACATACACATGTATATACATACATCTCCACAGACGCAAATATACATTCCTATACATCTCAACATATACATTTATATACACACACAGACATATACCTTTATACACATGTACATAATTCATACTGTCTGCCTTTATTTATTCCCATCTCCACCCCGTCACACATGCAATAATAACCCCCTCCCCCTCATGTGTGCGAGGCAGCATTAGGAAAAGACAACAAAGCCCTATTCGTTCACATTCAGTCTCTAGCTGCCATGTAATAATGCACCGAAACCACAGCTCCCTTTCCACATCCAGGCCCCACAGAACATTCCTTGGTTTACCCCAGAGGCTTCACATGCCCTGGTTCAATCCATTGACAGCACCTCGACACCGGTATTCCACATCGTTCCAATTCACTATATTCCTTGCACGCCTTTCACACTTCAGTATGTTCAGGCCCCGATCACTCAAAATCTTTTTCACTCCATCTTCCCACCTCCAATATTGTCTCCCACTTTTCCTCGATCCCTACACCTCTGACACATATATCCTCTTGATCAATCTTTTCTCTCTCTCTCTCTCTCTTCTCTCTCTCTCTCTCTCTCTCTCTCTCTCTCTCTCTCTCTCTCTCTCTCTCTCTCTGTATATATATAAATATATATATATATATATATATATATATATATATATATATATATATATATATATATATATATATATATATATTGACAGGCGTGCGAAAGAGAGACTTTTGGATGTTAATGTGCTGAGAGGTGCAACTGGAGGGATGTCTGATCATTATCTTGTGGAGGCTAAGGTGAAGATTAGTATGGGTTTTCAGAAAAGAGGAGTGAATGTTGGGGTGAAGAAGGTGGTGAGAGTAAGTGAGCTTGGGAAGGAGACCTGTGTGGGGAAGTACCAGGAGAGACTGTGTACAGAATGGAAAAAGGTGAGAACAATGGAAGTAAGGGGAGTGGGGGAGGAATGGGATGTATTTAGGGAATCAGTGATGGATTGCGCAAAAGATGCTTGTGGCATGAGAAAAGTGGGAGGTGGGCTGTTTAGAAAGGGTAGTGAGTGGTGGGATGAAGAAGTAAGAGTATTAGTGAAAGAGAAGAGAGAGGCATTTGGACGATTTTTGCAGGGAAAAAATGCAATTGAGTGGGAGAAGTATAAAAGAAAGAGACAGGAGGTCAAGAGAAAGGTGCAAGAGGTGAAAAAAAGGGCAAATGAGAGTTGGGGTGAGAGACTATCAGTAAATTTTAGGGAGAATAAAAAGATGTTCTGGAAGGAGGTAAATAGGGTGCGTAAGACAAGGGAGCAAATGGGAACTTCAGTGAAGGGCGTAAATGGGAAGGTGATAACAAGTAGTGGTGATGTGAGAAGGAGATGGAATGAGTATTTTGAAGGTTTGTTGAATGTGTCTGATGACAGAGTGGCAGATATAGGGTGTTTTGGTCGAGGTGGTGTGCAAAGTGAGAGGGTTAGGGAAAATGATTTGGTAAACAGAGAAGAGGTAGTAAAAGCTTTGCGGAAGATGAAAGCCGGCAAGGCAGCAGGTTTGGATGGTATTGCAGTGGAATTTATTAAAAAAGGGGGTGACTGTATTGTTGACTGGTTGGTAAGGTTATTTAATGTATGTATGACTCATGGTGAGGTGCCTGAGGATTGGCGAAATGCGTGCATAGTGCCATTGTACAAAGGCAAAGGGGATAAGAGTGAGTGCTCAAATTACAGAGGTATAAGTTTGTTGAGTATTCCTGGTAAACTATATGGGAGGGTATTGATTGAGAGGGTGAAGGCATGTACAGAGCATCAGATTGGGGAAGAGCAGTGCGGTTTCAGAAGTGGTAGAGGATGTGTGGATCAGGTGTTTGCATTGAAGAATGTATGTGAGAAATACTTAGAAAAGCAAATGGATTTGTATGTAGCATTTATGGATCTGGAGAAGGCATATGATAGAGTTGATAGAGATGCTCTGTGGAAGGTATTAAGAATATATGGTGTGGGAGGCAAGTTGTTAGAAGCAGTGAAAAGTTTTTATCGAGGATGTAAGGCATGTGTACGTGTAGGAAGAGAGGAAAGTGATTGGTTCTCAGTGAATGTAGGTTTGCGGCAGGGGTGTGTGATGTCTCCATGGTTGTTTAATTTGTTTATGGATGGGGTTGTTAGGGAGGTAAATGCAAGAGTCCTGGAAAGAGGGGCAAGTATGAAGTCTGTTGGGGATGAGAGAGCTTGGGAAGTGAGTCAGTTGTTGTTCGCTGATGATACAGCGCTGGTGGCTGATTCATGTGAGAAACTGCAGAAGCTGGTGACTGAGTTTGGTAAAGTGTGTGGAAGAAGAAAGTTAAGAGTAAATGTGAATAAGAGCAAGGTTATTAGGTACAGTAGGGTTGAGGGTCAAGTCAATTGGGAGGTGAGTTTGAATGGAGAAAAACTGGAGGAAGTGAAGTGTTTTAGATATCTGGGAGTGGATCTGTCAGCGGATGGAACCATGGAAGCGGAAGTGGATCATAGGGTGGGGGAGGGGGCGAAAATTTTGGGAGCCTTGAAAAATGTGTGGAAGTCGAGAACACTATCTCGGAAAGCAAAAATGGGTATGTTTGAAGGAATAGTGGTTCCAACAATGTTGTATGGTTGCGAGGCGTGGGCTATCGATAGAGTTGTGCGCAGGAGGATGGATGTGCTGGAAATGAGATGTTTGAGGACAATGTGTGGTGTGAGGTGGTTTGATCGAGTAAGTAACGTAAGGGTAAGAGAGATGTGTGGAAATAAAAAGAGCGTGGTTGAGAGAGCAGAAGAGGGTGTTTTGAAATGGTTTGGGCACATGGAGAGAATGAGTGAGGAAAGATTGACCAAGAGGATATATGTGTCGGAGGTGGAGGGAACGAGGAGAAGAGGGAGACCAAATTGGAGGTGGAAAGATGGAGTGAAAAAGATTTTGTGTGATCGGGGCCTGAACATGCAGGAGGGTGAAAGGAGGGCAAGGAATAGAGTGAATTGGAGCGATGTGGTATACAGGGGTTGACGTGCTGTCAGTGGATTGAATCAAGGCATGTGAAGCGTCTGGGGTAAACCATGGAAAGCTGTGTAGGTATGTATATTTGCGTGTGTGGACGTGTGTATGTACGTGTGTATGGGGGTAGGGCCATTTCTTTCGTCTGTTTCCTCGCGCTACCTCGCAAACGCGGGAGACAGCGACAAAGTATAAAAAAAAAAAAAAAAAAAAGAAATATATATATATATATATATATATATATATATATATATATATATATATATATATATATATATATATATATATATATATATATATATATATATATTTATATATATATATATATATATATTTTTTTTAATTTATTTATTATACTTTGTCGCTGTCTCCCGCGTTTGCGAGGTAGCGCAAGGAAACAGACGAAAGAAATGGCCCAACCCCCCCCATACACATGTATATACATACGTCCACACGCGCAAATATAAATACCTACACAGCTTTCCATGGTTTACCCCAGACGCTTTACATGCCCTGCTTCAATCCACTGACAGCACGTCAACCCCGGTATACCACATCGCTCCAATTCACTCTATTCCTTGCCCTCCTTTCACCCTCCTGCATGTTCAGGCCCCGATCACACAAAATCTTTTTCACTCCATCTTTCCACCTCCAATTTGGTCTCCCTCTTCTCCTTGTTCCCTCCACCTCCGACACATATATCCTCTTGGTCAATCTTTCCTCACTCGTCCTCTCCATGTGCCCAAACCACTTCAAAACACCCTCTTCTGCTCTCTCAACCACGCTCTTTATATTTCCACACATCTCTCTTACCCTTACGTTACTCACTCGATCAAACCACCTCACACCACACATTGTCCTCAAACATCTCATTTCCAGCACATCCATCCTCCTGCGCACAACTCTATCCATAGCCCACGCCTCGAAACCATACAACATTGTTGGAACCACTATTCCTTCAAACATACCCATTTTTGCTTTCCGAGATAATGTTCTCGACTTCCACACATTCTTCAAGGCCCCCAGGATTTTCGCCCCCTCCCCCAACCTATGATCCACTTCCGCTTCCATGGTTCCATCCGCTGCCAGATCCACTCCCAGATATCTAAAACACTTCACTTCCTCCAGTTTTTCTCCATTCAAACTCACCTCCCAATTGACTTGACCCTCAACCCTACTGTACCTAATAACCTTGCTCTTATTCACATTTACTCTTAACTTTCTTCTTCCACACACTTTTCCAAACTCAGTCACCAGCTTCTGCAGTTTCTCACATGAATCAGACACCAGCGCTGTATCATCAGCGAACAACAACTGACTCACTTCCCAAGCTCTCTCATCCCCAACAGACTTCATACTTGCCCCTCTTTCCAAAACTCTTGCATTTACCTCCCTAACAACCCCATCCATAAACAAATTAAACAACCATGGAGACATCACACACCCCTGCCGCAAACCTACATTCACTGAGAACCAATCACTTTCTTCTCTTCCTACACGTACACATGCCTTACATCCTCGATAAAAACTTTTCACTGCTTCTAACAACTTTCCTCCCACACCACATATTCTTAATACCTTCCACAGAGCATCTCTATCAACTCTATCATATGCCTTCTCCAGATCCATATATGCTACATACAAATCCATTTGCTTTTCTAAGTATTTCTCACATACATTCTTCAAAGCAAACGCCTGATCCACACATCCTCTACCACTTCTGAAACCACACTGCTCTTCCCCAATCTGATGCTCTGTACATGCCTTCACCCTCTCAATCAATACCCTCCCATATAATTTACCAGGAATACTCAACAAACTTATACCTCTGTAATTTGAGCACTCACTCTTATCCCCTTTGCCTTTGTACAATGGCACTATGCAAGCATTCCGCCAATCCTCAGGCACCTCACCATGAGTCATACATACATTAAATAACCTTACCAACCAGTCAACAATACAGTCACCCCCTTTTTTAATAAATTCCACTGCAATACCATCCAAACCTGCTGCCTTGCCGGCTTTCATCTTCCGCAACGCTTTCACTACCTCTTCTCTGTTTACCAAATCATTTTCCCTAACCCTCTCACTTTGCACACCACCTCGACCAAAACACACTATATCTGCCACTCTATCATCAAACACATTCAACAAACCTTCAAAATACTCACTCCATCTCCTTCTCACATCACCACTACTTGTTATCACCTCCCCATTTGCGCCCTTCACCGAAGTTCCCATTTGCTCCCTTGTCTTACGCACTTTATTTACCTCCTTCCAGAACATCTTTTTATTCTCCCTAAAATTTAATGATACTCTCTCACCCCAACTCTCATTTGCCCTTTTTTTCACCTCTTGCACCTTTCTCTTGACCTCCTGTCTCTTTCTTTTATACATCTCCCACTCAATTGCATTTTTTCCCTGCAAAAATCGTCCAAATGCCTCTCTCTTCTCTTTCAATAATACTCTTACTTCTTCATCCCACCACTCACTACCCTTTCTAATCAACCCACCTCCCACTCTTCTCATGCCACAAGCATCTTTTGCGCAATCCATCACTGATTCCCTAAATACATCCCATTCCTCCCCCACTCCCCTTACTTCCATTGTTCTCACCTTTTTCCACTCTGTACTCAGTCTCTCCTGGTACTTCCTCACACAGGTCTCCTTCTCAAGCTCACTTACTCTCACCACCCTCTTCACCCCAACATTCACTATTCTTTTCTGAAAACCCATACAAATCTTCACCTTAGCCTCCACAAGATAATGATCAGACATCCCTCCAGTTGCACCTCTCAGCACATTAACATCCAAAAGTCTCTCTTTCGCACGCATGTCAATTAACACGTAATCCAATAATGCTCTCTGGCCATCTCTCCTACTTACATAAGTATACTTATGTATATCTCGCTTTTTAAACCAGGTATTCCCAATCATCAGTCCTTTTTCAGCACATAAATCTACAAGCTCTTCACCATTTCCATTTACAACACTGAACACCCCATGTATACTAGTTATTCCCTCAACTGCCACATTACTCACCTTTGCATTCAAATCACCCATCACTATGACCCGGTCTCGTGCATCAAAACCACTAACACACTCATTCAGCTGCTCCCAAAACACTTGCCTCTCTTGATCTTTCTTCTCATGCCCAGGTGCATATGCACCAATAATCACCCACCTCTCTCCATCAACTTTCAGTTTTACCCATATTAATCGAGAATTTACTTTCTTACACTCTATCACATACTCCCACAACTCCTGTTTCAGGAGTATTGCTACTCCTTCCCTTGCTCTTGTCCTCTCACTAACCCCTGACTTTACTCCCCAGACATTCCCAAACCACTCTTCCCCTTTACCCTTGAGCTTCGTTTCACTCAGAGCAAAACATCCAGGTTCCTTTCCTCAAACATACTACCTATCTCTCCTTTTTTCACATCTTGGTTACATCCACACACATTTAGGCACCCCACTCTGAGCCTTCGAGGAGGATGAGCACTCCCCGCGTGACTCCTTCTTCTGTTTCTCATTTTAGAAAGTTAATACAAGGAGGGGAGGATTTCTGGCCTCCCGCTCCCGTCCCCTCTAGTCGCTTTCTACGACACGCGAGGAATACGTGGGAAGTTTTCTTTCACCCCTATCCCCAGGGATAATATACATATATACATACATATACACATACACACACATACACATACATACGCACATATACACACACACACACATACATATATATACATATGAGAAATGTAAGAAACAATTTAGAAAACTGAAACTTCTAGCTTGAAATGAATATATTTCACATCGTTCCAATTCACTATATTCCTTGCACGCCTTTCACACTTCTGTATGTTCAGGCCCCGATCACTCAAAATCTTTTTCACTCCATCTTTCCACCTCCAATATTGTCTCCCACTTTTCCTCGATCCCTAAACCTCTGACACATATATCCTCTTGGTCAATCTTTTCTCTCTCTCTCTCTCTCTCTCTCTCTCTCTCTCTCTCTCTCTCTCTCTCTCTCTCTCTCTCTCTCTCTCTCTCTCTCTCTCTGTATATATATAAATATATATATATATATATATATATATATATATATATATATATATATATATATATATGTATATATATTTTTATTTTTTTTTTATTATACTTTGTCGCTGTCTCCCGCGTTTGCGAGGTAGCGCAAGGAAACAGACGAAAGAAATGGCCCAACCCCCCCCCCATACACATGTATATACATACGTCCACACACGCAAATATACATACCTACACAGCTTTCCATGGTTTACCCCAGACGCTTCACATGCCCTGCTTCAATCCACTGACAGCACGTCAACCCCGGTATACCACATCGCTCCAATTCACTCTATTCCTTGCCCTCCTTTCACCCTCCTGCATGTTCAGGCCCCAATCACACAAAATCTTTTTCACTCCATCTTTCCACCTCCAATTTGGTCTCCCTCTTCTCCTCGTTCCCTCCACCTCCGACACATATATCCTCTTGGTCAATCTCTCCTCACTCATTCTCTCCATGTGCCCAAACCACTTCAAAACACCCTCTTCTGCTCTCTCAACAACGCTCTTTTTATTTCCACACATCTCTCTTACCCTTACGTTACTCACTCGATCAAACCACCTCACACCACACATTGTCCTCAAACATCTCATTTCCAGCACATCCATCCTCCTGCGCACAACTCTATCCATAGCCCACGCCTCGCAACCATACAACATTGTTGGAACCACTATTCCTTCAAACATACCCATATATATATCTCCGGTAATAAGGGAGAAAGAATACTTCCCACGCATTGCTCACGCGTCGAAGAAGGCGACTAAAGGGGGTGGAAACGGTGGGGCTAGAAACCCTCCCCTTCTTGTATTTTATGTTTCTAAAAGGGGAAAGAGAAGAAGGATTCACGCGGGGAGTACTCATGCTCCTCGAAGGCTCAGATTGGGTTGTCAAAATATTTGTATATGTAACCAAGATGAGAAAAAAGGAGAGATAGGTAGTATGTTTGAGGAAAGAAACCTGTGTGTTTTGGCTCTGAGTGAAACGAAGCTAAAGGGTAAAAGGGAAGAGTGCTTTGGGAAAGTCTTGGACTTAAAGTCAGGGGTTGGTGAAAGGACAAGCGCAAGGCAAGGAGTAGCACTACTCCTGAAACAGAAGTGGTGGGAGTATGTGATAGAGTGTAAGAAAGTAAACTTTAGATTGATATGGGTAAAACTGAATATGGATGGAGAGAGACGGGTGATTATTGGTGCATATGCACCTGGGTATGAGAAGAAAGATCATGAGAGACAAGTGTTTTGGGAGCAGCTGAGTGAGTGTGTTAGTAGTTTTGATGCACGAAACCGGGTTATAGTGATAGGTGATTTGAATGCAAAGGTGAGTAATGTGGCAGTTGGGGGAATAATTGGTGTATATGGGGTGTTCAGTAATGGGAATGGAAATGGTGAAGAGCTTGTAGATTTATATGCTGAAAAAGGACTGGTGATTGGGAATACCTGGATTAAAAAGAGAGATATGCATAAGTATATGTATGTAAATAGAAGAGATGGCCAGAGAGCGTTATTGGATTACGTGGTAGTTGATAGGCGCGCGAGAGAAAGACTTTTGGATGTTAATGTGCTGAGAGGTGGAACTGGTAGGATATCTGATCATTATCTTGTAGAGGCGAAAGTGAAGATTTGTAGTGGTCTTCAGAAAAGAAAAGAGAATGTTGGGGTGTAGAGAGAGATGATGTAAGTGAGCCTCGGAAGGAGATTTGTATGACGCAGTACCAGGAGAGACTTAGTACAGAATGGAAAAAGGTAAGAACAAAGGTCGTAAGGGGAGTGAGGGAGGAATGGGATCCATTTAAGGAAGCGGTGATGGATTTTGCAAAAGATGCTTGTGGCATGAGAAGTGTAGGAGGTGGGCAGGTTAGAAAGGGTAGTGAGTGGTGGGATGAAGAAGTAAATTTATTAGTGAAAGATAAGAGAGAGGCATTTGGAGGACTTTTGCAGGGAAAAATGCTGATGACTGGGAAATGTATAAAAGTATAAGAATAAAAATAATGATAAATAAAAATAAAATAGAAATAAAAATAAAATTTATAAAAGAAAAAGAAAGGTGCAAGAGGTGAAAAATAGGGCAAATGAGACTTGAGGTGAGAGAGTATCATTAGATTTTAGGAAGAATAAAGAGATGTTTTGGAAAGAGGTAGATAAAGTGCGTAAGACAAGGGAAGAAATGGGAACATCAGTGACGGGGGCAAATGGGGAGGTGAAAACAAGTAGTGGTGATGTGAGAAGGACATGGAGTGAGTATTATGAAGGTTTATTGAATGTTTTTGATGATAGAGTGGCAGATATAGGGTGTTTTGGTCGAGGTGGTGCGGGTAGTGAGAGGGTTAGGGAGAATGATCTGGTAAACAGGGAAGAGATAGTAAAAGCTCTTCGGAAGATGAGATCCGAGAAGGCAGCGGGTTTGGATGGTATTGAAGTGCAATTCATTAAAAAAGGGGGTGATTGTATTGTTGACTGGTTGGTAAGATTGTATTTAGTGTATATATGATACGTGGTGAGGTGCCTGAGGATTGGCGGAATGCTTCCATGGTGCCATTGTGGAAAGGCAACGGGGATAAAAGTAGGTGCTCAAATTACAGAGATATATAAGTTTGTTGAGTTTTCCTAGGAAATTATATGGGAGGGTATTGATTGAGAGAGCGAAGACATGTATAGGGCATCAGACTGGGATAAGAGCAGTGTGGTTTCAGAAGTGGTAGAGGATATGTGGATCAGGTGTTTGCTTTGAAGAATGTATATAAGAAATACTTAGAAAAGCAAATGAATTTGTATCTGGAGAAGGCATCTGATAGAGTTGATAGAGATGCTATATGGAAGGAATAAAGAATATATGGTGTAGGAGGCAAGTTGTTAGAAGCAGGTAAATGTTTTTATCGAGGGTGTAAGGCATGTGTAAGTGTAGGAAGAGAGGAGAGTGATTGGTTCTCAGTGAATGTTGGTTTGCTGCAAGGGTGTGTGATGTCTCCATGGTTGTTTAATTTCATTATGGATGAGGTTGTTAGGGAGATGAATGCAAGTGTTTTGGAAAGATGGGCAAGTATGCAGTATGTTGTAGATGAAAGAGTTTGGGAAGTGAGTCAGTTGATGTTCGCTGATGATACAGCGCTCATGGTTGATTCGGTGAGAAACTGCAGAAACTGGTGACTGAGTTTGGTAAAGTGTGTGAAAGAAGAGAGTTGAGAGGAAATGTGATTAAGAGCAAGGGGCAACTCAGTTGCTAAGGAAGTTTGAATGGAGAAAAACTGGAGAAAGTGAAGTCTTTTAGATATCTGGGAGTGGATTTGGCAGCGGATGGAACCATGGAAGTGGAAGTGAATCATAGGGTGGGGGAGGGGGCGAAAATTCTAGTTGCGTTGGAGAATGTGTGGAAGTCGAGAACATTATCTCAGAAAGCAAAAATGGGTATGTTTGAAGGAATAGTAGTTCCAACAATGATACATGGTTGCGAGGCGTGGGCTATAGATAGCGTTGTGCGGAGGAGGGTGGATGTGCTGGAAATGAGGATTCTGAAGACAATATATGGTGTGAGGTGGTTTGATCGAGTAAGTAAAGAAAGGGTAAGAAGAAGAGTGGTGGTAAAAAGAGTGTGGTTGATAGAGTAGAAGAGGGTGTTTTCAAATGGTTTGGTCACATGGAGAGAATGAGTGAGGAAAGATCGACCAAGAGGATATATGTGTCAGAGGTGGAGGGAACGAGGAGAAGTGGGAGACCAAATTGGAGGTAGGAAGAGGGAGTGAAAAAGATTTTGAGTGATCGGGGCCTGAACATTCAGGCGGGTGAAAGGCGTGGCAGGAATAAAGTCAATTGGAACGTTGTGGTATACCGAGGTCGATGTGCTGTCAATGGATTAAAACAGGGCATGTGAAGCGTCTGGGGCAAACCATGGAAAGATCTGTAGGACCTTGATGTGGAAAGCGAGCTTTGGTTTCGGTGCATTATACATGACACCTAGAGACTAAGTGTGAACGAATGTGCCCTTCGTTGAGTTTTCCTTGTGCTACCTCGCGCACATGCGGGGGAAGGGGGTTGGTATTTCATTATATGGCGGGGTGGCGACGAAAATGAATAAGGACAGACAGTATCAATTATGTACGTGTGTATGCATGTATATGTTTGAAATGTATAGGTATGTATACGTGCGTGTATGGAAGTGTGTGTATATACAGGTGTATGTGGGTGGGCTGGGCCATTCTTTTGTCTGTTTCCTTGCGCTACATCGCTAACGCTGAAGACAGTGACAAAGTATAAGAATAATATATATATATATATATATATATATATATATATATATATATATATATATATATATATATATATATATATATAATTTCATTTTTTTTTTTTTTGTGCTTTGTCGCTGTCTCCCGCGTTTGCGAGGTAGCGCAAGGAAACGGACGACAGAGATGGCCCAACCCACCCCCATACACATGTATATACATACGTACACACACGCAAATATACATACCTACACAGCTTTCCATGGTTTACCCCAGACGCTTCACATGCCTTGATTCAATCCACTGACAGCACGTCAACCCCGGTACACCACATCGCTCCAATTCACTCTATTCCTTGCCCTCCTTTCACCCTCCTGCATGTTCAGGCCCCGATCACACAAAATCTTTTTCACTCCATCTTTCCACCTCCAATTTGGTCTCCCTCTTCTCCTCGTTCCCTCCACCTCCGACACATATATCCTCTTGGTCAATCTTTCCTCACTCATTCTCTCCATGTGCCCAAACCATTTCAAAATACCCTCTTCTGCTCTCTCAACCACGCTCTTTTTATTTCCACACATCTCTCTTACCCTTACATTACTTACTCGATCAAACCACCTCACACCACACATTGTCCTCAAACACCTCATTTCCAGCACATCCATCCTCCTGCGCACAACTCTATCCATAGCCCACGGCTCGCAACCATACAACATTGTTGGAACCACTATTCCTTCAAACATACCCATTTTTGCTTTCCGAGATAATGTTCTCGACTTCCACACATTCTTCAAGGCTCCCAGAATTTTCGCCCCCTCCCCCACCCTATGATCCACTTCCGCTTCCATGGTTCCATCCGCTGCCAGATCCACTCCCAGATATCTAAAACACTTCACTTCCTCCAGTTTTTCTCCAATCAAACTCACCTCCCAATTGACTTGACCCTCAACCCTACTGTACCTAATAACCTTGCTCTTATTCACATATATATATTCATATATATATATATATATATATATATATATATATATATATATATATATATATATATATATATATATATATATATATATATATATATATATATATATATATATATATATATATATATATATATATATATATATATATATATATATATATATATATATATATATTCATATATATATATATATATATATATATATATATATATATATATATATATATATATATATATATATATATATATATATATATATATATATATATTGGAAATAATCACAATTTTGCGCGTGATCAAGATATTCCTATGAGTCCAAGGGGAAAATGAGAAACGATAAGTTCCCAAGTGCACTTTCGTGTAATAATCACATCAACAGGGGAGACACAAGAGAGTAATATAAGTCAGTTGATATACATCGAAGAGACGAAGCTAGGAAGCCATTTTGTAAACATGTGATTGTCCAAACATACAACGAGCGTTCATAAATTTATCATTTTACAAATTCTATTGTTCGTACACATGCCTTACAGCCTCGATAAAAACTTTTCCCCGCTTATAACCTTATACTCTTAATACATTCCACAGAGCATCTCTATCAACTTTATCTTATGCCTTCTCCAGATCCATAGATGCTTCATACAAATCCATTTGCTTTTCTAAGTATTTCTCACATATATTTTTCAAAGCAAACACCTGATCCACACATCCTCTACCACTTCTGAAACCACACTACTCTTCTCCAATCTGATGCTCTGTACATGCCTCCACTCTCTCAATCAATACCTTGCCATACAATTTCCCAGGAATACTCAACATACTTATACCTCTGTAATTTGAGCGCTTACCTTTATCCCCTATGCCTTTGTACAATGGCACTATGCATGCATTCCGCCAATCATCAGGTACCTCACCATGAGTCATACATACATTATATATCCTTACCAACCAGTCAGCAACACAGTCATCCCTTTTTCTTTAATAAAGTCCAATACAATACCATCTAAACCCACTGCCTTGCCAGAATACATTTGCAAAGCTTTTATTACCTCCTCTCTGTTTAACTACATCATTCTTCCTAACCCTCTCAATTCGCACATCTACTCATCCAAAACACCCTACATCAGCCACTCTATCGTGGAACACATTCAATAAACCTTCAAAATGCTCACTCCATCTCCTCACATCACCACTACTTGTTTTCACCTTCCCTTTTACCTCCTTCACCTTTGTTTCCATTTGTTCTCTTGTCTTACGCACTTTATTTACCTCCTTACAACATAGTCTTTTATTCTCCCAAAAATTCAATGATACTTTCTCACCCCAACTCTCATTTGCCCTCTTTTTCACCTCTTGTACCTTTCTCTTGGCCTCCTGTCTCTTTCTTTTATACATTTCCCATTCATTTCCACCATTTTTTTGCAAAAATCGTCCAAATGCCTCTCACCTCTCTTTCACTAATAATCTTACTTATTCATCCCACCCTTCACTACCCTTTCTAATCTGCCCAACTCTCACGCTTCTCATGCCACAAGCATCCTTTTCGCAAGACTTCACTTCTTCCTTAAATATATTCCATTCCTCCCCCACTCGCCTTACGTCCTTTGCTCTCACCTTTTCCAATTTTGCAATCAGTCTCGCCTGGTACTTCCTCAACCAAGTCTCCTTCCCAAGCTCACTTACTCTCACTACACTCTTCACCCCAACATTCTCTCTTCTTTTCTGAAAACCTCTACAAATCTTCACCTTCACCTCCACAAGATAATGATCACACATCCCTCTAGTTGCACCTCACAACACATTAACATCCAAAAGTCTCTCTTTCGCGCAGCTACCGATTAACACATAATCCAATAACGCTCTCTGACCATCTCTCCTACTTACATACGTATACTTACGTATATCTCTCTTTTGAAACCAGGTATTCCTAATCAACTGTCCTTTTTCAGCACACAAAGCTACTAGCTCTTCACCATTTCCATTTACAGCATTTAACACCCCATGTACTCCAATTATTCCCTGAACTTCCACATTAATCACCTTTGCATTCAAATCTCTCATCACTATAACCCGGTCTCGTGCATCAAAACTACTTACACTCTCACTCCGCTGCTTCCAAAATTCTTGCCTCTCATGATCTTTCGCCTCATGCCCAGGTGCATATACACCAATAATCACCCATCTCTCTACATCCACTATCGGTTTTACCCATATCAATCTAGAGTTTACTCTGTTCCGGAGTAGTGCTACTCCTTCCTTGCTCTTGTCCTCTCACTACCCCCTGACTTTACTCCCAAGACATTCCCAAACCACTCTTCCCCCTATACGCTTCAGCTTCGTTTCACTCAGACAATTCGTCCAGGCTCTTTTCCTCAAACATACTACCCATCTCTTCTTGTTTCTCATCTTGGTTACAACACAACCATTTAGACACCCCAATCTGAGCCTTCGACGGGGATGAGCACTCTCCCCTTGACTCCTTCTTCTGTTTACCCTTTTAGAAAGTTAAAACACAAGGAGGCGAGGGTATCAGGCAAGGAAACAGACGAAAGAAAATGGCCCAACCCACCCCCATACCCATGTATATACATACACGTCCACCCACGCAAATGTACATACCTATATATCTTAATGTACACATATATATACACACACAGACATATACATATATACACATATACATAATTCATACTGTCTACCTTTATTCAATCCCATCACCACCTCGCCACACATGGAATAACATCCCCCTCCTCCCTCATGTGTGCGAGGTAGCGCTAGGAAGACAACAAAGGCCCCATTCATTAACACTCAGTCTCTAGCTGTTATGTAATAATGCCCGAAATCACAGCTCCCTTTCCACATCCAGGCTTAACACAGCTTTCCATGGTTTACCCCAGACGCTTCACATGCCCTGGTTCAATCCACTGACACCACGTCGACCCCGGTACACCACATCGTTCCAATTCACTCTATTCCTTTCGCGTCTTTCACCCTCCTGCATGTTCAGGCCCCGATCACTCAGAATCTTTTTCACTCCATCTTTCTACCTCCAATTTGGTCTCCCACTTCTCCTCGTTCCCTCCACCTCCGACGCATATATCCTCTTGGTCAATCTTTCCTCACTCATTCTCTCCATGTGACCAAACCATTTCAAAACACCCTCTTCTACTCTTTCAAGCACGCTCTTTTCATTTCCACACATTTCTCTTACCCTTACATTACTTACTCGATCAAACCACCTGACACCACATATTGTCCTCAAACATCTCACTTCCAATACATCCACCCTCCTGCGCACAACTCTATCCATAGACTACGCCTCGCAACCATACAACATTGTTGGAAACACTATTCCTTCAAACATACCCATTTTTGCTTTCCCAGATAATGTTCTCGACTTCCAAACACTCTTCAAGGCTCCAAGGATTCTCGCCCCCTCCACCACCCTATGATTCACTTCCACTTCCATGGTTCCATCCGCTGCCAGATCCACTCCCAGATATCCAAAACACTTTACTTCCTCAGGTTTTTCTCCATTCAAACTTACCTCCCAATTGACTTGACCCTCAACCCTACTGTACCTAATAACCTTGCTCTTATTCACATTTAATCTTAACTTTCTTCTTTCACACACTTTACCAAACTCAGCCACCAGCTTCTGCAGTTTCTCACATGAATCAGCCACCAGCGCTGTATCATCAGCGAACAACAACTGACTCACTTCCCAAGCTCTCTCATCCACAACAGACTGCATACTTGCCCCTCTCTCCAAAACTCTTGCATTCACCTCCCTAACAACCCCATCCATAAAAAAATTAAACAACCATGGAGACATCACACACCCCTGCCGCAAACCTACGTTCACTGAGAACCAATCACTTTTCTCTCTTCCTACACGTACATATCCCTTACATCCTCGATAAAAACTTTTCACTGCTTCTAACAACTTGCCTCCCACACCATATATTCTTAGTACTCTCCACAGAGCATCTCTATCAACTCTATCACATGCCTTCTCCAGATCCATAAATGCTATATACAAATCCATTTGCTTTTCTAAGTATATATATATATATATATATATATATATATATATATATATATATATATATATATATATATATATATATATATATATATATATATATATATATATACATATATATATATATATATATATATATATATATACATATATATATATATATATATATATTCCTATGACTCCACGGGGAAAATGAAACACGAAAAATTCCCAAGTGCAGTTTCGTGTAAAAATCAATAACATCAGGGGAGAAATAAGAGAAAAATGTAACAGTCAGTTGATATACATCAAAGAGACGAGGCTATGACGCCATTTGGTAAACATGGACAATCACATGTTTACCAAATGGCGTCGTAGCTTCGTCTCTTCGATGTATATCAACTGACTGTTATATTTCTCTCTTTTGTCTTAACTGACTGTTATATTTCTCTCTTTTGTCTTCCCCGATGATGTGATTACTACACGAAAGTGCACTTGGGAACTTTTCGTATTTCATTTTCCCGGTGGACTCATAGGAATATCTTGATCACGCGCAAAATTGTGAATCCTTCCGATGTATATATATATATATATATATATATATATATATATATATATATATATATATATATATATATATATATATATATATATATATATATATATATATATATATATATATATATATATATACATATATATATATATATATATATATATATATATATATATATATATATATATATATATATATATATATATATATATATATATATATATATATATTCTTTCTTTTTATCAAACTATTCTCCATTTCCCGCTTTAGCGAGGTAGAGTTAACAACAGAGGACTGGGCCTTTGAGGGAATATCCTCACCTGGCCCCCTTCTCTGTTCATTCTTTTGGAAAATTTAAAAAAGAATGATGAGAGGGGAGGATGTCCAGCCCCCCACTCCCTCCCCTTTTAGTCGCCTTCTACGACACGCAAGGAATACGTGGGAAGTATTCTTTCTCCCCTATCCCCAGGGATAATATATATATATATATATATATATATATATATATATATATATATATATATATATATATGTATATATATATCACCTCCCCATTTGCGCCCTTCACTGAAGTTCCCATCTGCTCCCTTGTCTTACGCACTTTATTTACCTCCTTCCAGAACATCTTTTTATTCTCCCTAAAATTTAATGATACTCTCTCACCCCAACTCTCATTTGCCCTCTTTTTCACCTCTTGCACATTTCTCTTGACCTCCTGTCTCTTTCTTTTTATACATCTCCCACTCAATTGCATTTTTTCCCTGCAAAAAATCGTCCAAATGCCTCTCTCTTCTCTTTCACTAATAATCTTATTTCTTCATCCCACCACTCACTACCCTTTCTAATCAACCCACCTCCCACTCTTCTCATGCCACAAGCATCTTTTGCGCAATCGATCACTGATTCCCTAAATGCATCCCATTCCTCCCCCACTCCCCTTACTTCCATTGTTCTCACCTTTTTCCATTCTGTACTCAGTCTCTCCTGGTACTTCCTCACACAAGTCTTCTTCCCAAGCTCACTTACCCTCACCACCCTCTTCACCCCAACATTCACTCTTCTTTTCTGAAAACCCATACAAATCTTCACCTTAGCCTCCACAAGATACTGATCAGACATCCCTCCAGTTGCACCTCTCAGCACATTAACATCCAAAAGTCTCTCTTTCGCGCGCCTGTCAATTAACACGTAATCCAATAACGCTCTCTGGCCATCTCTCCTACTTACATACGTATACTTACGTATATCTCGCTTTTTAAACCAGGTATTCCCAATCACCAGTCCTTTTTCAGCACATAAATCTACAAGCTCCTCACCATTTCCATTTACAACACTGAACACCCCATGTATACCAATTATTCCATCAACTGCCACATTACTCACCTTTTCATCCAAATCACCCATCACTATAACCCGGTCTCGTGCATCAAAACCACTAACATACTCATTCAGCTGCTCCCAAAACACTTGCCTCTCATGATCTTTCTTCTCATGCCCAGGTCCATATGCACCAATAATCACCCATCTCTCTCTATCAACTTTCAGTTTTATCCATATTAATCGCGAATTTACTTTCTTACACTCTATCACATACTCCCACAACTCCTGATTCAGGAGTAGTGCTACTCCTTCCCTTGCTCTTGTCCTCTCATTAATCCCTGAGTTTAGTCCCAAGATATTCCCAAACCACTCTTCCCCATTACCCTTGAGCTTCGTTTCACTCAGAGCCAAAACATCTAGGTTCCTTTCCTCAAACATACTACCTATCTCTACTTTTTTCACATCTTGGTCACATCCACACACATTTAGACACCCAAGTCTGAGCCTTCGAGGAGGATGAGCACTCCCCGCGTGACTCTTTCTTCTGTTTCCCATTTTAGAAAGTTAAAAGATACAAGGAGGGGAGGATTTCTTCCCCCCCCCGCTCCCGTCCCCTCTAGTCGCCTTCTACGACACGCGAGGAATGCGTGGGAAGTATTTTTTCACCCCTATCCCCAGGGATGATATACATACATATACATATACATATACATACACATACACACGCACACATACACACACACACACACATATATATATATATATATACATATGAAAACGGTAAGAAATAAGTTAGGAAACTGAAACTTCTAGCTTGAAATGAAATGAAAAATGAATGTCACATAATGGTTCAACCTCTGGATATGGAAAGAGGGAAATATATGATTTATTACAAGAACATTCTTGTAACCACAGCAAGGATCAAGTAGTGGTGATGTGAGAAGGAGATGGAGTGAGTATTTTGAGGGTTTGTTGAATGTGTTTGATGATAGAGTGGCAGATATAGGGTGTTTTGGTCGAGGTGGCGTGCAAAGTGAGAGGGTTAGGGAAAATGATTTGGTAAACAGAGAAGAGGTAGTAAAAGCTTTGCGGAAGATGAATGCCGGCAAGGCAGCAGGTTTGGATGGTATTGCAGTGGAATTTATTAAAAAAGAGTCTGACTGTATTCTTGACTGGTTGGTAAGGTTATTTAATGTATGTATGACTTATGGTGAGGTTCCTGAGCATTGGCGAAATGCGTGCATAGTGCCATTGTACAAAGGCAAAGGGGATAAGAGTGAGTGCTCAAATTAAAGAGGTATAAGTTTGTTGAGTATTCCTGGTAAATTATATGGGAGGGTATTGACTGAGAGGGTGAAGGTATGTACAGAGCATCAGATTGGGGAAGAGCAGTGTGGTATCAGAAGTGGTAGAGGATGCGTGGATCAGGTGTTTGCTTTGAAGAATGTATGTGAGAAATACTTAGAAAAGCAAATGGATTTGTATGTAGCATTTATGGATCTGGAGACGGCATATGATAGAGTTGATAGAGATGCTCTGTGGAAGGTATTAAGAATATATGGTGTGGAAGCCAAGTTGTTAGAAGCAGTGAAAAGTTTTTATCGAGGATGTAAGGCATGTGTACGTGTAGGAAGAGAGGAAAGTGATTGGTTGTCAGTGAATGTAGGTTTGCGGTAGGGGTATGTGATGTCTCCATCGTTGTTTAATTTGTTTATGGATGGGGTTCTTAGGGAGGTGAATGCAAGAGTTTTGGAAAGAGGGGCAAGTATGAAGTCTGTTGGGGATGAGAGAGCTGGGAAGTGAGTCAGTTGTTGTTCGCTGATGATACAGCGCTGGTGGTTGATTCATGTGACAAACTGCAGAAGCTGGTGACTGAGTTTGGTAAAGTTTGTGAAAGAAGAGGATTAAGAGTAAATGTGAATAAGAGCAAAGTAATTAGGTACAGTAGGGGTGAGGGTCAAGTCAATTGGGAGGTAAGTTTGATTGGAGAAAAACTGGAGAAAGTAAAGTGTTTTAGATATCTGGGAGTGGATCTGGCAGCGGATGGAACCAGGGAAGCGGAAGTGGATCATAGGGTGGGGGAGGGGGCGAAAATCCTTGGAGCCTTGAAGAATGTGTGGAAGTCGAGAACATTATCTCGGAAAGCAAAAATGGGTATGTTTGAAGGAATAGTGGTTCCAACAATGTTGTATGCTTGCGAGGCGTGGGCTATGGATAGAGTTGTGCGCAGGAGGATGGATGTGCTGGAAATGAGATGTTAGAGGACAATGTGTGGTGTGAGGTGGTTTGATCGAGTAAGTAACTAAGGGTAAGAGAGATGAGTGGACCTAAAAAGAGCGTGGGTTGAGACAGCAGATGAGGGTTAAAT
>NC_092236.1:29773766-29782969 GCF_036320965.1 Panulirus ornatus
ACACATCCTCTTCCACTCCTGAAACCACACTGCTCTTCCCCAATCTGATACTCTGTACATGCTTTCACCCTCTCAATCAATACCCTCCCATATAATTTACCAGGAATACTCAACGAACTTATACCTCTGTAATTTGAGCACTCACTCTTATCCCCTTTGCCTTTGTACAATGGCACTATGCACGCATTCCGTAAATCCTCAGGCACCTCACCATGAATTATACATACATTAAATAACCTTACCAACCAGTCAACAATACAGTCACCCCCTTTTTTCAATAGATTCCACTGCAATACCATCCAAACCTGCTGCCTTGCTGGCTTTCATGTATATACATATGTATATATATATATATATATATATATATATATATATATATATATATATATATATATATATATATATATATATATATATATATATATATATATATATATATATATATATATATATATATATATATATATATATATACACTATATTTATGTTGCTTAAGTCTCACAGAAAGATCCTTACCAGTCTACCGAACATAAGATTTCTACAATTTTAACCCGGTCCCGTGAATCAAAACTAATAACACACTCACTCAGCTGCTTTCAAAACACTTGCCTCTCATGATCTTTTTTCTCATGTCCAGATGATATGCAACAATAATTACCTATCCCTCTCCATCCACTTGTAGTTTTACCCATATAACTCTAAAGTATACTTTCTTACACTCTATCACATACTCCCAGCACTACTGTTTGAGGAGGAATGCTACATCTTTCATTGCTCTTGTTCTCTCACTAATCCCTGACTCTACTCCGAAGACATTCCCAAACCACTTATCCCCTTTACCCTTGAGCTTCGTTTTACTCATAGTCAAAACAACCAGGTTCCTTTCCTCAAAAATTATACCTATCTCTCCATTTTTATCATCTTGGTTACATCCACACACATTTAGACACCCGAATCTGAGCCTTCGAGGAGGATGGACTCTCCCCGCGTGACATGTTTTCCCTTTTAAAAAGATGAATTAGAAGTGGGAGTGTTTCTAGCCCCCTCTCTCGTCCCCTTTAGTCGCCTTCTACGACACGTGAGGAATGTGTGGGAAGGATTCCTTGTTTGCATTAGCCTATGGTTTTGTTTTTTGTGCTCTAACAGGGAAGCAGCTGTGTTGATGTCACAAAGTGTCTTTGTAATTTAGAGTAATATAACAATTTACCTAATGATGGAATTAAATCTGTAAGGTAAGTTGGTCAAAACCATTGGAACCTAATTGCCCTAAAAGATTTATAAGAGCTATATGCACCTTGAAAAAAGGCATGAATATACATATTACTAAAGCATATAAGGCTAACACTGTTTTGATTTTAGAGAAAAGTAACTATTTATCTAAAGTGAATAGTGTTTTAAATGATGACACAACGTGTTCTAAACTTAGTGAAAAATCCCTTAGAAGCAGATAATTCCCATTTCAATAAAAAAAAAAGAAGTTGTCGTTGAAAGGTAATAGTTCTCTTATCAAAAGTTTGTCATCTTTGTCCCCTTCATTATCATATATGTATGGACTCATCAAAACACATAAACAGAATTTTCCAGCAAGACCTATAGTGAGTTCAGTAGGCTCCATCACATATAGATTGTCAAAAGGATTAGTTTCTTTATTAAGCCCTTTAGTGGGTAAGGTATCAAATTCTAATATCATGAACAATGTACATTGTCAACAAGGTAAACAATATCAATGTTGATTTTGATTTCAAAATGGATAGCTTTGATGTTTCCTCACTTTTCACTAAAGTTCCAGTTGATGACTTTTTAGCATATTTCTTTGATGTCTTAGATGATATTCATTTGCCTGTTTCAAAGTCTGTTTTCACTGAACTGATAAAATTGTGCATAAAAGAATGTGTATTTCAATTCAATGGAGATCATTATGATCAAAAATTTGGTATGGAAATGGGTAACCCCCCTTTCAACTCTACTAAGTAATGTTTATATGGAATTTTTTTAAACAAAATTACTAAAGGATATCTTACCTTCTAATGCAATTTGGTTTGGGTATGTAGATAAGGTTCTTTGTGTTTGGCCAACAAATGAAAATTTACAAATATTTCTCACCTTATTTAACAATTTAGTACCTTCCATCAACTTTACAGTAGAAAATGAAAATAATGGTATGTTACCATTTTTTGATTGCATGATACATAGGCAGGGAAACAAGAATAAGTTTGGCATATACAGAAATATAACCCAATGTATGCTTATATATCCATTATTACTCATCTCAACATGACAGAGTTAAATTATCATTTCAATCTATGTTCCTTAGGGCATTAAGTATTTGCAGTCCTGAGTTTATTGATGATGAGTTTGAGAATATATATTCTATCATATCTAAGTTAAAGTACCCTAGATCTTTCATTGATAAAATATTTGCTCTGAAGAATGTATGTGAGAAATACTTGAAAAACACATCGATTAGTATGTAGCATTTTTCGATCTAGAGAAGGCATATGATAGAGTTGATAGAGATGTTCTCTGGAAGGTATTAAGAATATATGGTGTGGGAGGCAAGTTGTTAGAGGCATTAAAATTTTTTATCAAGGATGTAAGGCATGTGTACGAGTCGGAAGGGCGGAAAGTGATTGGTTCCCAGTGAATGTAGGTTTGCATAAATTTGGAGGAAATGAACTATTTATATATTCTTGGGAGTTGATGTGATAAGAAATGAAACGATGAAAGTAGAAGTGAGTCATAAGGTGGGTGAGGGGTCGAAGGTTCTAGGGGCATTGAGGAATTTGTGGAAAGAAAGATCGTTTTATGAAGAGAGAAGATGGGCTATAGATGAGAATGTGAGGAGGAAGGTATATGTCCTGGAATATAATATTTGGGAATAATATGTTGTGTAAGATGGTTTGATAGTGCAAGTAATCAAAAAGTAAGAGAGAACAGTGGTAATAACAGCAGTGAGGTTCAGAGAGTTTTAGAGGATGTACAGAAATGGTTTGGCTATATGAAGACAATGAATGAGGAGAGAATGATGAAGAGGATATATGCGTCAGAAGTGGAGGGGAATAAAAGTTGGATACCATATTGGAAATGGGAGGGTGTAGTGAAAAATATTTTGAGTGATCGGGGCCTGAACATACAAGGAGGAGCAAGGAATGCAAGGAATAGAGTGAATTGGCGCGATATAGAAGATGATGTGCTGCCATTGGACTGAGCGAGAGCCTATGAAGTAGCCGGGAAAATTGTGGAAGGTTCAGTGAAGCCTGGTTGTGGATAGGAAGCTATAGTGTTGGTGTATTACACATGACAGCTAGAGAATGGATATAAGCAAATGTAATCTTTTCTTCCTCGGTCTGTATGACTACATGCATCTCCTTCCTCCTTACGGGCCTTTGTGGGAATCTTCCTTATGAATGTATAGAAACTGGTGACTACTAGTCTACGTAGCAGGTAAGACGCCAAATTACAAAATTAGATAATGAAAAATGTACCAAACGAAATCATATGCTTATAGGTAAGATCTAAAGATTATCAGAAAGATAAAGCTCTATCTTAATGAGAGGCTTAATTCCCACATAATTCTACATCTGATCAGACTTCTTCTGGCGACTTAATTTGGTAATTTGGTATGAATCTTGGTGCTTCCCTCACAGGAGCAGTAAAACCTCAAGTAAACTATATCAAATTCACAGAATTTCGCACTAGGATAAAATCTTACACAAGATATTCCTCTCCTATCAGGTGTCTTTCTTTGTTCGTAATGACTATTGCAGATGACTTTTAATATGAAAGAAAACTTTTTACAATGAGATCACATGACTTCCTTTACAACAGGGGTGGGTTGGCCTAGGAATCTACTCTTGCATTTTCTTCCGTTTACAAATGATATTGCTTTGGGTAAAAGTTTTCCACCAATTTGCGAAAGAACGCTCCACGTACCTATCCTTTAGATGGGCAAAGTTGCCTCATCCAGAGAAAAAAAACTCCTAAACTGCAATTTTTCATTTCTGGGGAAAATGTTCATATATCAAACAGATTACCTGATGAGCAATATCCTGTATGCTGTTAGATAAGCCTCACGCATTTTGGCCTTAATGTCACCTTAATGATAACGCCAGACCACTTCTGCCATAGACCAAAATCACTCATCCCCGATTAACGTATATAAAGTTTAATGACACTGTTTAATGAGCCCGGCACAGTTTCTTAATACGTGTGAACCCTCCCCTACAGTACTGTAACACTAGATAACTCCTTTCCAAAATAATATCAAAGCATTTGCCAATACTCCAAAAACAACTTATAACACCCACCAAGCGTTCATCATAATATGACTTCATCAGAAAATTCACTAGCACATTGCCACAGTACTCTTCCGCACTGTACTAAGATCAACTCTGGCACATAATGTAACGTCACCAGCCACGCAGAACATGACACCAGTAGCCAACTTTCCTGTAGAATATAACATCAAGAAAGGAGCATGAAGCTAATGACATAGATTTGATGATATATGTTGTTGTTTGAAATTCGCCAGGCTTTGATCTAGCACGAGTCCTTGTCTGTAGGAGGTTCGTCCTATCCTATCCACTTATCAATGAAACATCAATAGTCTAGGCTCCTGCACAATACAACACCACCATCCAACCCTCTTGAAAATAAAGCATAATTAATCACCTCTACTGCACAACATAATATTAACAATCTGTACAACAGCCAACTTCTTTGCAAAATATAACATCAATCAACTTTACTCCAAAAGTAGCAAAACCAAATATTTCTCTGCAAACTATGATACTAAATAAATCATTATACAAGAAATCACATAGGATCAGACCCCCGGGGTTCATTCAAGGCTATGATAGTGGAAGGTATATATTAGTGTGATACGAGTGCAAAGGCAGAGACATGACTCAGGGAGAAACACATGTAGATTTATTGGTATTTAAGGGATCGTAAATAATGTCACTTGTGAACGAGGGGCAAAGTATTTTGAAGTCTAATCTTAAGTTTTACATGATGTTGCGCACAATTGCCTGTACTAGAGAATCATTCCAAATGCTATCAATCCTGTTGAAGAATAAGCTACTTTGCCTCATTTGAAGTACAACATATATGCACGAGTATGAAATTATTACATCGCGTGAAATCCCGCTAACTAATCTCCAGATCACTACTTTAATTATTACATCGAGTGAAATCCCGCTAACTAAGCTCCAGATCACTACTTTAATTATTACATCGGGTGAAATTCCGCTAACTAAGCTCCAGATCACTGCTTTAACTGAGACTGTGATAACTTTTCATAATCTTGAATGTCTGTGTTCAATTACTTCTCAGTTTGTAGGTTCATAGAGTCACTTCGTTTCTCATAGAATTCGTCTCTCGGTCGCGGATTCATCCTAGTAGCTCGATGAACTTCTCTTTCTCTTCGAGCTGTCCTTTATCAAGTGTGGCAACCAAAACTGATGGCGATATGAAAGATGAATTACTCTACTTATGAAGCCTAGAACTTTGCCCGCTTATTTAACAGTTTCTTGGCGCTGCCCACTTCGCTTAAGGTCATTGTTGATTTTATCTAAGTCATTTGCTTCATGCCCTTTCCATATCTTAACAGATCTCATAATAGAGATCGTCATTTCAATTCGGCTGCCGAATTATAAGACCTTCCACCTGTCGATGCTAAGATCAATTTTCCACATTTGAGCCCAGCCTACCAGTTAACGTATATCAGTTTCAAGCAGCAAACATTCATTTCCCTTTGAAGAATTATTTCCAAAATACTGTAATATCATCTGCTTACTTTAATATATTACAGTGCATTCTCTTATCAATATCGCTAATATATATATATATATATATATATATATATATATATATATATATATATATATATATATATATATATATATATAAATATATATATATATATATATATATATATATATATATATATATATATATATATATATATATATATTTTTTTTTTTTTTTTTTTGCTTTGTCGCTGTCTCCCACGTTTGCGAGGTAGCGCAAGGAAACAGACGAAAGAAATGGCCCAACCCACCCCCCATACAACATGTATATACATACGTCCACACACGCAAATATACATACCTACACAGCTTTCCATGGTTTACCCCAGACGCTTCACATGCCTTGATTCAATCCACTGACAGCACGTCAACCCCGGTATACCACATCGCTCCAATTCACTCTATTCCTTGCCCTCCTTTCACCCTCCTGCATGTTCAGGCCCCGATCACACAAAATCTTTTTCACTCCATCTTTCCACCTCCAATTTGGTCTCCCTCTTCTCCTCGTTCCCTCCACCTCCGACACATATATCCTCTTGGTCAATCTTTCCTCACTCATTCTCTCCATGTGACCAAACCATTTCATATATATATATATATATATATATATATATATATATATATATATATATATATATATATATATATATATATATATATATATATATATATATATATATATATATCTATATATATATATATATATATATGTATATATATATATATATATATATATATACATATATATATATATATATATATATATATATATATATATATATATATATATATATATATATATATATATATTTTTTTTTTTTTTTTCTTTTCCTTTGTCGCTGTCTCCCGCGTTTGCGAGGTAGCACAAGGAAACAGACGAAAGAAATGGCCCAACCCACCCCCATACACATGTATACACATACACGTCCACACACGCAAATATACACACCTATACAACTCAATGTACACATATATATACACACACAGACACATACATATATACCCATGCACACGATTCACACTGTCTGCCTCTATTCATTCCTATCGCCACCTCGCTACATATGGAATACCATCCCCCTCCCCCCTCATGTGTACAAGGTAGCGCTAGGAAAAGTTCAACCTCAGTCTCTAGCTGTCATACAATAATGCCCGAAACCACAGCTCCCTTTCCACATCCAGGCCCCACACAACTTTCCATGGTTTAGCCCAGACACTTCATATGCCCTGATTCAATCCACTGACAGCACGTCAACCTAGGTATAACACATCGATCCAATTCACTCTATTCCTGGCCCGACTTTCACCCTCCTGCATGTTCAGGTCCCGATCACTCAAAATCTTTTTCACTCCATCTTTCCACCTCCAATTTGGTCTCCCACTTCTCCTCGTTCCCTCCACCTCCGACACATATATCCTCTTGGTCAATCTTTCCCAACTCATTCTCTCCATGTGCCCAAACCATTTCAAAACACCCTCTTCTGCTCTCTCAACCACGCTCTTTTTATTTCCACACATCTCTCTTACCCTTACATTACTTACTCGATCAAACCACCTCACACCACACATTGTCCTCAAACATCTCATTTCCAGCACATCCACCCTCCTGCGCACAACTCTATCCATAGCCCACGCCTCGCAACCATACAACATTGTTGGAACCACTATTCCTTCAAACATACTCATTTTTGCTTTCCGAGATAATGTTCTCGACTTCCACACATTCTTCAAGGCTCCCAGGATTTTCGCCCCCTCCCCCACCCTATGATTCACTTCCGCTTCCATGGTTCCATCCGCTGCCAGATCCACTCCCAGATATCTAAAACACTTTACTTCCTCCAGTTTTTCTCCATTGAAACTTATCTCCCAATTACCTTGACCCTCAACCCTACTGTACCTAATAACCTTGCTCTTATTCACATTTACTCTTAACTTTCTTCTTTCACACACTTTACCAAACTCAGTCACCAGCTTCTGCAGTTTCTCACATGAATCAGACACCAGCGCTGTATCATCAGCGAACAACAACTGACTCACTTCCCAAGGTCTCTCATTCACAACAGACTTCATACTTGCCCCTCTTTCCAAAAGTCTTCCATTCACCTCCCTAACAACCCCATCCATAAAGAAATTAAACAACCATGGAGACATCACACACCCCTGCCGCAAATCTACATTCACTGAGAACCAATCACTTTCCTCTCTTCCTACACCTACACATGCCTTACATCCTCGATAAAAACTTTTCACTGCTTCTAACAACTTGCCTCCCACACCATATATTCTTAATACCTTCCACAGAGCATCTCTATCAACTCTATCATATGCCTTCTCCAGATCCATAAATGCTACCTACAAGTCCATTTGCTTTTCTAAGTATTTCTCACATACATTCTTCAAAGCAAACACCTGAGCCACACATCCTCTACCACTTCTGAAACCACACTGCTCTTCCCCAATCTGATGCTCTGTACATGCCTTCACCCTCTCAATCAATACCCTCCCATATAATTTACCAGGAATACTCAACAAACTTATACCTCTGTAATTTGAGCAATCACTCTTATCAGCTTTGCCTTTGTACAATGGCACTATGCACCCATTCCGAAAATCCTCAGGCACCTCACCATGAGTCATACATATATTGAATAACCTTACCAGCCAGTCAACAATACAGTCACCGCCTTTTTTAATAAATTCCACTGCAATACCATCCAAACCTGCTGCCTTGCCGGCTTTCATCTTCCGCAAAGATTTTACTACCTCTTCTCTGTTTACCAAATCATTTTCCCTAACCCTCTCACTTTGCACACCACCTCGACCAAAACACCCTATATCTGCCACTCTATCATCAAACACATTCAACAACCTTCAAAATACTCACTCCATCTCCTTCTCACATCACCACTCCTTTTTATCACCTCCCCATTAGCGCCCTTCAGTGAAGTTCCCATTTGCTCCCTTGTCTTACGCACTTTATTTACCTACTTCCAGAACATCTTTTTATTCTCCCTAAAATTTAATGATACTCTCACGCAAACTCTCATTTGCCCTCTTTTTCACCTTTTGCACCTTTCTCTTGACCTCCTGTCTCTTTTATACATCTCCCACTCAATTTCATTTTTCCCTGCAAAAATCGTCCAAATGCCTCTCTCTTCTCTTTCACTAATAATCTTACTTCTTCATCCCACCACTCACTACCCTTTCTAATCAACCCACCTCCCACGCCTCTCATGCCACAAGCATCTTTTGCGCACTCCATCACTGATTCCCTAAATACATCTCTATCCTCCCCCACTCCCCTTACTTATTGGAATCACAATTTTTTCAAGTATATTCTATGAGTCCACGGGGAAAATGAAACACGATAAGTTTCCAAGTGCAATTTCGTGTAAT
>NC_092236.1:29783069-29799898 GCF_036320965.1 Panulirus ornatus
AAAAAAAAAAAAAAAAAAAAAAAAAAAATATATATATATGTATATACCTGGGAATATGGGAGAAAGAATACTTCCAACGTATTCCTCATGTGTCGTGAAAGGCGGCGAAAGGGGAAGGGAGCGGGGGGCTGGAAACCCTCCCTTCCTTTTATTTTAACTTTCTAAAAGGGGAAACAAAAGAAGGTGTCAGGCGCAGAGTGCTCATCCTCTTCGAAGGATCACAGTAGAGTGTCTAAATGTTTGTCGATATGACCAAGATGAGAGAAACTGAATGACAGGTAGCTTGTTTAAGGAAAGGAACCTGGATGTTCTGGCTCTAAGTGAAACGAAGCTCAAGTGTAAAGGGGAAGAGTGGTTTGGGAATGTCTTGGGAATAAATTCAGGGGCTAGTGAGAGGACAACAGCAAGGGAAAGCGTAGCACTACTTCTGAAACAGGAGTGGTGGGAGTATGTGATAGAGTGTATGAAAGTAAACTCTAGATTGATATTGGTAAAATTGAAAGTAGATGAAGACAGATGGGTGATTATTGGAGCATATGCACCTGGGCATGAGAAGATAGATCATGAGAGGCAAGTGTTCTGTGAGCAAATGAGGGTATTAGTAGTTTTGATGCAAGACACCGTGTTATTGTGATGGGTGATTTGAATGCAAAGTTGAGTAATGTGGCAGTTGACGGAATAATTGGTGTGCATGGGGTGTTCAGTGTTGTAAATGGAAATGGTGAAGAGCTTGTAGATTTATGTGCTGAAGAAGGACTGGAGATTGGGAATACCTGCTTTAAAAAGAAAGATATATATAAGTATACGTATGTAAGTAGGGGAGGTGGCCAGAGACCGTTATTGGATTACGTATCAATTGATTGGCGCACGAAAGAGAGACTTTTGGATGCTAATGTGCTAAGAGGTGCAACTGGATGGATGTCTGATCATTATCTTGTGGAGACGAAGGTGAAGATTTGTCGAGGTTTTCAGAAATGAAGAGAGAATTTTGGGGTGAAGATACTGGTGAGAGTAAGTGAGCTTAGGAAGGAGATTGTATGAGGAAGTACCAGGAGAGACTGAGTACAAAATGGAAAAACGTGAGATCAAAGGACGTTAGGGGAGTGTGAGAGGAATGGGATGTATTTAGGGAAGCAGTGAATTCTTGCACAAAGATCCATGTGGCATGAGAAGCGTGGGAGTTTGGAAGATTAGAAAGGGTAGTGAGTGGTGGGGTGAAGAAGTAAAATCATTAGTGAAAGAGAAGAGCGAGGCATCTGGACGATTTTTGCAGGAAAATAATGCAAATGAGTGGGAGATGTATAAAGGAAAGAGGCAGGAGATCAAGGGAAAGGTGTAAGAGGTGAAAAAGATGGCAAATGAGAGTTGGGGAAAGAGAGTATCATTAGATTTTAGGGAGGATGAAAAGATGTTTTGGAAGGAGGTGAATAAAGTGCTTAGGACTAGGGAACAAATGGGAAGTTCAGTGAAGGGGGCTAATGGGGAGGTGATAACAAATAGTGGTGATGTGATAAGGAGATGGAGTGAGTATTTTGAAGGTTTGTTGAATGTGTTTGATGATAGAGTGGTAGATATAGGGTGTTTTGGTCTAGATGGTGTGCAAAGTGAGAGGGTTAGGGAAAATGATTTGGTAAACAGTGAAGAGGTAGTAAAAGCTTTGCAGAAGATGAAAGCCGGCATGGCAGCGGGATTGGATGGTATTGCAGTGGAATTTATTAAAAAAGGGGGTGACTGTATTAGTGAATGGTTAATAAGGTCATTAGATATATATATGACGCAAGGTAATGTGCCTGAGGATTTGGGGAATGCTTGCATAGTGCCATTGTACAAAGGCAAAGGGGATAAAAGTGAGTGCTCAACTTACGGAGGTATAAGTTTGTTGATTATTCCTGGGAAATTATATGTGAGAGTATTGATTGAGAGGGTGACGGCATATGTGGTTCAGCATATGTGAAGATCAGATGTTTGCTTTGAAGAATGTATGTGAGAAATACTTCGAAAAGCAAATGGATTTGCATGTAGCATTTATGGATCTGGAGAAGTCATATGATAGAGTTGATAGAGATGCTCTGTGGAAGGTATTAAGAATATATGGTGTAGAAGGCAAGTTGTTAGATGAAGTGAAAAGTTTTTGTGAAGGATGCAAGGCATGAGTCCGCTTAGGAAGAGAGGAAAGTGATTGGTTCTCCGTGAATGTATGTTTGCGGCAGGGGTGTGTGATGTCTCCTTTCTTGTTTAATTTGTTTATGTTTGGGGTTCTAAGGGAGTAGAATGCAAGAGTTTTGGAAAGAGGGGCAAGTATGTAGTCTTGTGGATGAGAGTGCTTGGGTATTGAGTCAGTTGTTGTTCGCTGATGATATTGCCCTGGTGGCTGATTCGTGTGAGAAACTGCAGAAGCTAGTGACTGAGTTTAGTAGAGTGTGTGAAAGAAAAAAGCTTAGAGTAAATGTGAATATGAGCAATGTTATTAGGTGCATAGGGTTGAGGGAAAAGTTTACTGGGAGGTAAGTTTGAAAGGAGAAAAACTGGAGGAGGTGAAGTGTTTTAGATATCTGGGAATGGATTTGGCAGCGGATGGAACCATGGAAGCGAAAGTGAACCATAGGGTGGGGGAGGGGGTTAAAGATTTGGCAGCGTTGAAGAATGTTTGGAGGTCTAAAACATTATATCGGAAAGCAAAAATTGGAATTTTTGAAGGAATAGTGGTTCCACCAATGTTATATTGTTCAGAGGCGTGGGCTATAGATAGAGTTGTGCAGAAGTGGGTGGATGTGCTGGAAATGTGATGTTTGAGGACAATATGTAGTGTGAGGTGGTTTGATCGTGTAAGTAATGATATGATAAGAGACATGTGTGTTTAATGAAAAGACTGTGGTTGAGAGAGCAGAAGAGGGTGTTGTGAATGGTTTGGTCACATTGAGAGAATGAGTGAATAAAGACTGACCAAGAGGATATATTTGTCAGAGGTGGAAGGAATGAGAGGTGGGAGACCAAATTAGAGGTGGCAAGATGGAGTAAAAAAAAGTTTTTGAGTGATCGGGGCCTGAATAAGCAAGAGAGTGAAAGGCGTGGAAGGAATAAAGTGAATTGGAATGATATGGTATGACGGAGTTGACGTGCTGTCAATGGACTGAACGAGGCGTGCGAAGCGTCTTGGTTAAACCCTGGAAAGTTCTGTAGGGCCTGGATGTGGAAAGTGAGCTGTGGTTTCGGTGCATTATTACATGACAGCTAGAGACTAATTGTGAACGAATGTGGCCTTTGTTGTCTTTTCCTAGCGCTGCTTCGCGCATATGAGGGGGGAGGGGGTTGTTATTTCATGAGTGCCGGGCTGGCGATGGGAATCAATAAAGACAGACAGTATGAATTATATACATGTGTATATATGTATATATCTGTATGTGTATGGATGTAACTAAGATGAGAAAAGGATAGATAGATAGTATGTTTGAGGAAAGGAACCTGGATGTTTTGGCTCTGAGTGAAACGAAGCTAAAGGGTAAAGGGAGAAGAGTGGTTTGGGAATGTCTTGGGAGAAAAGTCAGGGGTTAGTGAGAGGATAAGAGCAAGGGAAGGAGTAGCACTACTCCTGAAACAGGAGTTGTGGTAGTACGTGATAGAGTGTAAGAAAGTAAAACTCTAGATTGATATGGGCAAAACTGAAACTTGATGGAGAGGTTGGGTGATTATTGGTGCATATGCACCTGGGCATGAGAAGAAAGATCATGAGAGGCAAGTGTTTTGGGAGCAGCTAAATGAGTGTGTTAGTGGTTTTGATGCACAAGACAAGGTTAGAGTGATGGGTGATTTGAATGCAAAGGTGAGTAATGCGGCAGTTGAGGGAATAATTGGTATACATGGGGTGTTCAGTGTTGTAAATGGAAACGGTGAAGAGTTTGTAGATTTATGTGCTGAAAAAGGACTGGAGATTGGGAATACCAGGTTTAAAAAGCGAGATATACATAAGTATACGTATATAAGTAGGAGAGATGGCCAGAGAGCGTTATTGGATTACGTGTTAATTGATAGGTGCGGGAAAGAGAGACTTTTGGATGCTAATGTGCTGAGAGGTGCAACTGGAGGGATGTCTGATCATCATCTTGTGGAGGCGAAGGTGAAGATTTGTAGGGGTTTTCAGAAAAAAGAGAGAATCTTGGGGTGAAGAGAGTGGTGAGAGTAAGTGAGCTTGGGAAAGAGACTTGTGTGAGGAAGTTACAGGAGAGACTTAGTACAGAATGGAAAAAGGTGAGAACAAAGGAGGTAAGGGGAGTGGGGGAGGAATGGGATATATTTAGGAAAGCAGTGATGGATTGCGCAAAAGATGCTTGTGGCATGAGAAGCGTGGGAGGTGGGTTGATTAGAAAGGGTAGTGAGTGGTGGGATGAAGAAGTAAGATTATTAGTGAAAGAGAAGAGAGAGGCATTTGGACGATTTTTGCAGGAAAAAATGCAAATGAGCGGGAGATGTATAAAAAAAAGAGGCAGGAGGTCAAGAGAAAGGTGCTAGAGGTGAAAAAGAGGGCAATTGATAGTTGGGGTGAGAGAGTATCATTAAATTTTTGAGAGAATAAAAAGATGTTTTGGAAGGAGGTAAATAAAGTGCGTAAGACAAGGGATGAAATGGGAACTTTAGTGAAGGGGGCTAATGGGGAGGTGATAACAAGTAGTGGTGATGTGAGAAGGAATTGGAGTGAGTATTTTGAACTTATGTTGAATGTGTTTGATGATAGAGTGGCAGATATAGGGTATTTTGGTCGAGGTGGTATGGAAAGTGAGAGGGTTAAGGAAAATGAATTGGTAAACAGAGAAGAGGTAGTAAAAGCTTTACGGAAGATGAAAGCCGGCAAGGTAGCAGGTTTGGACGGTATTGCAGTGGAATTTATTAAAAAAAGGGGTGACTGTATTTTGACTTGTTGGTAAGGTTATTTAATGTATGTATGATTCCTGGTGAGGTGCCTGAGGATTGGCGGAATGCTTGCATGGTGCCATTGTACAAAGGAAAAGGGGATGAGAGTGAATGCTCAAGTTACAGAGGTATAAGCTTGTTGAGTATTCCTGGTAAATTATATGGGAGGGTATTGATTGAGAGGGTGAAGGCATGTACAAAGCATCAGATTGGGGAAGAGCAGTGTGGTTTCAGAAGCGGTATAGGATGTGTGGATCAGGTGTTTGCTTTGAAAAATATATTTGAGAAATACTTAGAAAAGCAAATGGATTTGTATGTAGCATTTATGGATCTGGAGAAGGCATATGATAGAGTTGATAGAGATGCTCTTTGGAAGGTTTTAAGAATATATAGTGTGGGAGGCAAGTTGTTAGAAGCAGTGAAAAGTTTTTATCGAGGATGTAAGGCATGTGTACGTGTAGGAAGAGAGGAAAGTGATTGGTTCTCAGTGAATGTAGTTGTACGGCAGGGGTGTGTGATGTCTCTATGGTTGTTTAATTTGTTTATGGATGGGACTGCTAGTAAGCAGTCATTTGTGGATGAGAGAGCTTTTGAAGCGTTTTACCGAACCTAACTGTACAACGCGGAGGTATATGAAAGTGCGCGTTCATATGCACTTTATTCGTATTCATATACCTCCGCGTTGTACAGTTAGGTTCGGTAAAACGCTATCAGCTGGCTATGTGCGTCTGTTCAGAAACAACCAGTATAGACCCCATTGCTCACCATTGTGAGACGAAGGGTATTCGAGTACTTATTATTTCGAATAGTTGTTTCCTATCATACAGTCCCATAGCCTAGCGGTTAGCATGCCTGACTCTTGCACAGGGGTCTAGGGTTCGATCCTGGCTGTTGGAGGTTTGTATGATATATATATATATATATATATTTTGCTTTGTCGCTGTCTCCCACGTTTGCGAGGTAGCGCAAGGAAACAGACGAAAGAAATGGCCCAACCCACCCCCATACACATGTATATACATACGTCCACACACGCAAATATACATACGTACACAGCTTTCCGTGGTTTACCCCAGACGCTTCACATGCCCTAATTCAACCCACTGACAGCACGTCAACCACGGTATACCACATCGATCCAATTCACTCTATTCCTTGCCCTCCTTTCACCCCCCTGCATGTTCAGGCCCCGATCACACAAAATCTTTTTCACTCCATCTTTCCACCTCCAATTTGGTCTCCCACTTCTCCTCGTTCCCTCCACCTCCGACACATATATCCTCTTGGTCAATCTTTCCTCACTCATTCTCTCCATGTGCCCAAACCATTTCAAAACACCCTCTTCTGCTCTCTCAACCACGCTCTTTTTATTTCCACACATCTATCTTACCCTTACGTTACTTACTCGATCAAACCACCCCACACCACACATCGTCCTCAAACATCTCATTTCCAGCACATCCATCCTCCTGCGCACAACTCTATCCATAGCCCACGCCTCGCAACCATACAACATTGTTGGAACCACTATTCCTTCAAACATACCCATTTTTGCTTTCCGAGCTAATGTTCTCGACTTCCACACATTCTTCAAGGCTCCCAGAATTTTCGCCCCCTCCCCCACCCTATGATCCACTTCCGCTTCCATGGTTCCATCCGCTCCCAGATCCACTCCCAGATATCTAAAACACTTTACTTCCTCCAGTTTTTCTACATTCAAACTTACCTCCCAATTGACTTGACCCTCAACCCTACTGTACCTAATAACCTTGCTCTTATTCACATTTACTTTTAACTTTCTTCTTTCACACACTTTACCAAAGTCAGTCACCAGCTTCTGCAGTTTCTCACATGAATCAGCCACCAGCGCTGTATCATCAGCGAACAACAACTGACTCACTTCCCAAGCTCTCTCATCCCCAACAGACTTCATACTTGCCCCTCTTTCCAAAACTCTTGCATTCACCTCCCTAACAACCCCATCCATAAACAAATTAAACAACCATGGAGACATCACACACCCCTGCCGCAAACCTACATTCAATGAGAACCAATCACTTTCTTCTCTTCCTACACGTACACATGCCTTACATCCTCGATAAAAACTTTTCACTGCTTCTAACAACTTACCTCCCACACCATATATTCTTAATACCTTCCACAGAGCATCTCTATCAACTCTATCATATGCCTTCTCCAGATCCATAAATGCTACATACAAATCCATTTGCTTTTCTAAGTATTTCTCACATACATTCTTCAATGAAAACACCTGATCCACACATCCTCTATATATATATATATATATATATATATATATATATATATATATATATATATATATATATATATATATATATATATATATATATATATATATATATATATATATATATATATATATATATATATATTTACACATATACATATTCATACTTGGTTGCCTTCATCCATTCTAGTCGTTATTCCACAGGAAACAGCATCGCTACTCTTTGCTTCAGCGAAGTAGTTCCAGGAGAATAGATAAAAAAAGACCACATTCATTCACACCTAGTCTCAATCTATCATGTGTTTTGCACTGAAACCACAACCCCACCACCTCCACATCAAAACCCTACACACCTTTCTATGGTTTACTCCAGACGTTATACATGCTTGGTTTAGTATGTTAAAGACAATCCTGGATGTTATTCCTAATAGAATTTGCGCAAGAAGCCTGAAATTATGAACAACTTAAGAAAAGGATTTTTTTCTGGAAGCATCCTTCGCTGAAAGAAGGCGATAAATTTGTCAATATGGAATAGGAATGCATATTATTTTATGTGAACTTATCACCATAGCTAAGAAGGGTGAAAATATGCAAATGAAGCAATATGATTCTTTTTCTTGGCCCATTCAAGGGTAGGATAGATGCACAGTGCTTATTCAAAGCGCTGAATATGCTTTGTTTTGAAAA
Source organism: Panulirus ornatus (assembly GCF_036320965.1). Classification (NCBI taxonomy): domain Eukaryota; kingdom Metazoa; phylum Arthropoda; class Malacostraca; order Decapoda; family Palinuridae; genus Panulirus; species Panulirus ornatus. The sequence goes on from NC_092236.1 coordinate 29,790,931, forward strand.
CCTTATAAGCAGCTACAGAAAATTACACTTAAGTACTCTAAAACCTCAACGTGGCTTGTGTTTTCTCACCATTAACTTACAAATTTTCTAGTTTCTGAATTATTTCTATCCCCTTTTACTTGTCACTCTTAACTACCTATCACTTCCTTCTCTGACCCTACGATCAGTTCCTAAACTACCTTTTATTCTTTTTGATTTCATATGCAGCATGTTGCAATTCCTCATTTCCTCCTCTAGTGTGACAGTATCTCTCCTTCCCTGCTATGATCTCACGGGACAGTTTCTTATATTTACTTGTAGTCTCACCTGGCATCTTTCTTCCTCTCCCTTCCTGCGTTCACCTGATATTCTGTCTATTCCTCACTCTCTCTGAGTTCACATCTATCATCACTATAACTTCTAGCTTTAAGTTTCATGATAACTGTAGGTGATGGTTCATGATAGGGATGGTGACAAGCTGATATCGCATGTACACAATAGCAAAGTAACATTTCATATGAAATAACCTATGCAATATTTCTTGTTAATATTTTGATGTTTTTTTTTACAACTACTAAGGAGCTCTAAAGCCAAAACGAGTTTCATTTTGTATTACATTTTGTATAACAATTTGACGAATAAAGTATCTTATCTTATCTTATCTTATCTTATGATATGCTTTGCCTTCCTTTCTTCGGCCACAACTGACACTGCCTTATCCACTTCCCTGACGATGGCGTCTTCTCTCTAATCTCTTCTTACTTCCTCAGTTAACTCTTCACTTTTCTTCTTTTCTTTATTCTTCCTTTTATTTTCAAACTTTCACTTCCATCTCACCCCAGACCTATCATCCCCGTTATTTCTTTCCTGTCACCAGCTCAGTCCTCATCAGTTCTCCCTGCACTACCCCTTCCCTCACCTCCACATCCTTCCGTCTCCTCCCTTCACCAGCTCTCGTATTACTGTCCCTTCCCTTCACCATCTCGTTCCTCTCTCCTTGAAAATGCTTATCACGTCCTGATTCACTCAGACTGTCGACCTCATCGAGGACAGTGATTGACTGCAGTAGATGGTTCGCAGTGAGGTGAGCTTCACCACCTTCTCCTACCTCCACTGCCCAGAACCATCTCCTTTGAGTTCATAATGTATATCTATCCATTTTCTTTGTCGACTTTTCCTCTTCCCAGCATCGATTTCGACATCAATAGGTAAATTGTTGATCTTTACATCTATCTACAGTTACATGATAAATTTCCTCAGCTTCCTTGCTTATCATCGACGTGCGTCTAATTGTAAATAACTTATATGCCGAAAGTTTGGAAGCAAATTTAAGTAAGATTCGCCTCATATTCACAGTAATTTCGTAAGAAATAAAGAATGCTGTGATAACTGTCGGTCTCGTATCTTCTGTTATCATCACTGATTGATATGTATCTACACAATGATTTTCTTTGCGATTTCTGATATACAACCACTACGCTGAATGCTTTCATTAACTTAATATACTACCATCTTATATTAATGTTCCTCATATTCACAGTGATTGCTATATATTGTTAATCAGTTGAACATCTTAATGCAAAATCACTTCCAGTCTTACATTATCCTTGATCAATGTCCACCTATGCATATACATAATATCAGTCACTCGACATTTGTTGCACTATCAGTTCTTTCAAACGCTTTCAATATCTTCTCGATGAAAATAATAGATAATTCTTAACATCCAATCTTCCAACTACAAAGAACATTCATTCATTCCAGTGCATTTTTCTATGTTATATTTTCAGTAAAGCTATCTATTGTTTTACAGTCGCAATTATATTTCCTTACTCTGACGTGACGGAATGGCCCACTCACCGAAAATATCCAGTGCAAGCCGTCAGCTACACTATTCTACCAGCTGGAAATTGCTTGCTCTTGGATAATCTGATCCGTAAAGATGTTCTTACCGTTTGTTAGTTGCTTGGAGTGTACATTATTAGCTCCGAGGAACACTCGTATTTTTCCTTATAATGCATTAATAATGTATTATATAAGCTATTGTACTAAGCATGACATAACCAACTCTTCTTAAATTGATGAGGGACTCACATACATAAACAGACTCCCGCCTTCGTTTCTGTCATTTCCATCAAGCCTTTTTGATAAACCTTACCCTCCTGTCTCTCCCTTAAGCATCACTGTACATCCACTTCCAATGCCTTTATATTTCACTTATAAAGATAATCCTTGCCGACGCCTTGTTTCATCATCATGAGTTTCATTCTCATCTTCAGTGATTATTGTCTGATTCAGATTTGGACCTCAGACACCAAATGGACTCCTTATGCCAGAAGGGTCCTGTTTGCAGTCTTCTCGACTCATGTTTTCAGTCTTAAACCAGACTCAAACCTGCATTTTCAGCCCCAGCCTGGAACCACGACACCTTTCTTGTTGACAGCTAACTCAATCATCTTACACAGCTCACATGAGCGCTGAACCTATTTCTTCAACTTCGACCCATGATACTGGGCAGGATCCCTAAAACTCGACTGAATCTCTTAGATATAGGCAGGACGCCTAACCCCAGAGAGGATCCCTGATTAGTTACACATAGGGCGCCTGGCACCAAACAACTCTCTTGATTCCGGTTTGGACCGATAGCTAAATAGATCCCTTGACAACAGCCAAATTGTGTAACACTAGAAGTGATAACTGACCCTATAACGAAGGCCTCAACTCCAATCTGAAACCTAGCTAATAGGTACCCAAAGATCTAGGCTGAGGAATTGCCAAACAACGGTACAAATGATCCACAACTTTCCAATATATACCTGGCTTCAAAGTATCAAAGGGGCTGAGGAGAACTATTACCTCCAAGAAGTACTAAAGATCCATTCGTCTATGAAATACTCCTTTAATGCGCCTAAATTCCCCACATCAGCGACACTTATCATCCTCATGGAAACCAAACAAGTAAATCCGAACTAACTGTTTATCCGAATCTCTTCATGTCCTGTCCTCTATCAATATATTCTGTACACCATCTCAGAACTCATCAAGCTCAGAAGCCAATATCCGTCTGTCTATAGGCATAATCTTACAGTAACGACCCACTGACGTAATGGCATTCTGGATCCTAATCCAACTACAGAGAATGTAGGCCTTTAACAACTATTTCATCAATGTCCGCCCATTGTCTGTCAGACCAGAGCGAGATGATTACTGTACTGACGCTGGAGGGACGCAACTCATCCGAGCAATATCCAATAAGCTGCGCGGATGGACAGACACCATCACTTGCCACCGAGGCTGACACGTTGAGATCTTGGTGGGCGGTTGGCCAAAGGCTTTTACATGCCACATCAATCGATAAGTTGAAGTCTCGGTGAGCTGGGAGCAGGAAAAACCTCTGCTTGACATGTTCAGACCTGGTTGCGTTGCGGAAGGGGAGGCAGTTAGTAAGTAACAATGAGGTTGACAAAATTATAACTCGATCTGTGACTTGGTAAAGATTCACTTCCACGATACAAGAGGAGTAGATTAGGCCTCACTGGATGGTCCTAGCTCAGACAACTATCGGACTACTGAAGAGGAGAGAATGAAGTCTCGTGGTAAGTCCTGCTCAAGAGGACCACAAAAAAAAAAAAAAAGAGTCCCTGCTTGGCAATATGGCAGAGACTATCTATAGCTATTAAGTAGATAAACTGGTATTTGAGAGGGATACCTGAGATGGACTACCGCCTGCAACAAATACAAAAGATGAGGCCCCATTTATCTGATGAAAAATATATACATACGTTGTCAGGTTGAGCGCCGTAAATAGACAACAAAGTCATCCGAAAGCTTTCGTCAGTGAGGCAGTCAGGACGTTTCCTTTGCCAAGAAAACTGAATATGCACTGAAGATCTAGAGGCAGTAAACATCACTGTGCGATCCACAGTGGAGAATAGATTAGGATGCTCAAGAGAATGACAGTAACCTAATTTTCTACATTCCGTGTTGGTTCTAAAAGAAACAAAGGATTTCAAAAATGGTATCAATCAAGAAAAATTGCATAAACAAACGAAGGATAAATTCTCCTGAGAAGCTTCACTGAGAAGGGAGCCAACCCCAGCCCACCTAATTTCACCGTAATCCCCTTCAGATTTTTCCTGTGAACTTAATTAATTAGTCTGTGAATCCCAGTGGAATTCAAAGTTAGTATGCAAGAGAGGGAGACAGACACTCACTGTATTTGTTCAGTCACTGGCAAGGGTTATGGAGGACGCAGGGGTTTGAATATTGTGTACTGTTTTCTCGCTTAATTGTAAATGCAGGAAAGCATATGCGCAAAAACAAGCATGGACAATGTCTTATGTATCCATACATACAAAGGCAGATGTAATCAAATATCAGCACAAGCAAGTATTTTATTTATCTATTTTGCATTGTCGCCGTCACCCACGATAACGAGGTAGCGCAAGGAAACAGACGAAAGAATTGCCCAACCCACCCACATACACAAGTATATACATACACGTCCACACACGCAAATATGCATACCAATACATCTCAACGTATACATATATATACACACACAGACATATACATATATACACATGTACATAATTCATACTGTCTGCCTTTATTCATTCCCATCGCCACCTCGCCACACATGAAATAACAACCTCCTCCCCCCTCATGTGTGCGAAGTAGCGCTAGGAAAAGACAAGAAGGGCCCATTCGTTCACATTCAGTCTCTAACTCTCATGTAATAATGCACCGAAACCACAGCGCCCTTTCCACAGCCAGGCCCCACACAACTTTCCATGGTTTACCCCAGACGCTTCATGTGCCCTGGTTCAATCCATTGACAGCACGTCGACCCCGATATACCACATCGTTCCAATTCACTCTATTTCTTGCACGCCTTTCACCCTCCTGCATGTTCAGGCCCCGATTACTCAAAATCTTTTTCACTCCATCTTTCCACCTCCAATTTGGTCTCCCACTTCTCGTTCCCTCCACCTCTGACACATATATCCTCTTGGTCAATCTTTCCTCACTCATTCTCTCCATGTGACCAAACCATTTCAAAACACCCTCTTCTGCTCTCTCAACCACACTCTTTTTATTACCACACATCTCTCTTATCCTATTATTACACACTCGATTAAACCACCTCACACCACATATTGTCCTCAAACATCTCATTTCTAGCACATCCACCCTCCTGCGAAAACTCTACTCATAACCCACGCCTCTCAACCATACAACATTGCTGGAACCACTATTCCTTCAAACATACCCATTTTTGCTCTCCGAGAACGTTCTCGACTTCCAAACATTCTTCAAGGCTCCCAGGATTTTCGCCCCCTCCCCCACCCTATGATTCACTTCCGCTTCCGTGGTCCCATCCACTGCCAAATCCACTCCCAGATATCTAAAACACTTTACTTCCTCCAGTTTTTCTCCATTCAAACTTACCTCCCAATTGACTTGACCCTCAACCCTACTGTACCTAATAACCTTGCTCTTATTGACATTTACTCTCGACTTTCTTCTTTCACACACTTTACCAAACTCCGTCACCAGCTTCTGCAGTTTCTCACATGAATCAGCCACCAGCGCTGTATCATCAGCGAACAACAACTGACTCACTTCCCAGGCTCTCTCATCCACACCAGACTGCATACTTGCCCCTCTTTCCAAAACTCTTGCATTGACCTCCCTAACAACCCCATCCATAAACAAATTAAACAACTATGGAGACATCACACACCCTTGCCGCAAACCTACATTCACTGAGAACCAATCACTTTCCTCTCTTCATACACCTACACATCCCTTACATCCTCGATAAAAACTTTTTACTGCTTCTAACAACCTGCCTCCCACACCATTTATTCTTAATACCTTCCACAGAGCATCTCTATCAACTCTATCATATGCCTTCTCTAGATCCATAAATGCTACATACAAATCCATTTGCTTTTCTAAGTATTTCTCACATACATTCTTCAAAGCAAACACCTGATCCACATATCCTCTACCACTTCTGAAACCACACTGCGCTTCCCCAATTTGATATTCTGTACATGCTTTCACCCTCTCAATCAATACCCTTCCATGAAATTTACCAGGAATACTCAACAAACTTATACCTCTGTAATTTGAGCACTCACCTTTGTCCCCTTTGCCTTTGTACAATGGCACTATGCAAGAATTCCGCTAATCCTCAGGCACCTCACCATGAATCATACATTCATTAAATAACCTCACGAACCAGTCAACAATACAGTCACCCCCTTTTTTAATGGATTCCAGTGCAATACCATCCAAACCCGCTGCCTTGCCGGCGCTCTCTCTCTCTCTCTCTCTCTCTCTCTCTCTCTCTCTCTCTCTCTCTCTCTCTCTCTCTCTCTCTCTCTCTCTCTCTCTCTCTCTCTCTCTCTCTCTCTCTCTCTCTCTTTGAAGCTAGGGAAATAGGAGTGTTAAACTTTATTGTTATATAGAAATGAGAATCACACACTCCGACAAAGAGGCACAGAGAAACAAAAACACATACAGAGAGACATAAACAGATACATGCACACATATTCATTCAAAAAACAAATCAACATGTATGAGGATCCATGACAGAGCTAAACAGAACACAAGAGAGACAGTAAAAAGAAAACACGAATAAAAAGGCTGACATAGAAAACAGAATACCATCTAACATCCAGGATTGGAAAACAGGACCTATCAGAGCCGATCATAATCTAGCAGTTAGTGTTCCCGTCAACCATGCAAAGAATCCAGGGTTCCGATTCCGGCTGTTGGATGGTACTAGGTGTTCTAAGAAAGTGCAATTTCATATGCAATATATTCGTGTTCATATACCTCCGCATTTGTACAGAAAAGTTCTGTAAGATGCTAGCTGCTGGTAATGTGATCCTAAAAAGATTTGACCTGTGTAGACCCCATTGCTCATGGATGTGAGACATAGGATATACGATTACCTCTAATCCAATAGTCATTTTTCTATTAGAGCTATCAAAGTATACCTCTTAGCAATCCTGCTAACTAGAAAAAAACATTCTGGTCTAATAAGTTTCCTATGAAAGTCCTCATTCACATTAACTATAAAAATAAATATATATATATATATATATATATATATATATATATATATATATATATATATATATATATATTTTTTTTTTTTTATTTTTTTTTTGCTTTGTCGCTGTCTCCCGCGTTTGCGAGGTAGCGCAAGGAAACAGACGAAAGAAATGGCCCAACCCACCCCCATACACATGTATATACATACGTCCTCACACGCAAATATACATACCTACACAGCTCTCCATGGTTTACCCCAGACGCTTCGCATGCCTTGATTCAATCCACTGAGAGCACGTCAACCCCGGTATACCACAGCGCTCCAATTCACTCTATTCCTTGCCCTCCTTTCACCCTCCTGCATGTTCAAGACCCGATCACACAAAATCTTTTTCACTCCATCTTTCCACGTCCAATTTCGTCTCCCTCTTCTCTTCGTTCCCTCCACCTCCGACACATATATCCTCTTGGTCAATCTTTCCTCACTCATTCTCTCCATGTGCCCAAACCATTTCAAAACACCCTCTTCTGCTCTCTCAACCACGCTCTTTTTCTTTCCACACATCTCTCTTACCCTTAAGTTACTCGATCAAACCACCTCACACAACACACCACCATATATATATATTTTTTTTTTTTTTTGCTTTGTCGCTGTCTCCCGCGTTTGCGAGGTAGCGCAAGGAAACAGACGAAAGAAATGGCCCAACCCACCCGCATACACATGTATATACATACGTCCACACACGCAAATATACATACCTACACAGCTTTCCATGGTTTACCCCAGACGCTACACATGCCTCGATTCAATCCACTGACAGCACGTCAACCCCGGTATACCACATCGCTCCAATTCACTCTATTCCTTGCCCTCCTTTCATCCTCCTGCATGTTAAGGCCCCGATCACACAAAATCTTTTTCACTCCATCTTTCCACCTCGAATTTGGTCTCCCTCTTCTCCTCGTTCCCTCCACCTCCGACACATATATCCTCTTGGTCAATCTTTCCTCACTCGTTCTCTCCATGTGCCCAAACCATTTCAAAACAACCTCTTCTGCTCTCCCAACCACGCTCTTTTTATTTCCACACATCTCTCTTACCCTTACGTTACTTACTCGATCAAACCACCTCACACCACACATTGTCCTCAAACATCTCATTTCCAGCACATCCATCCTCCTGCGCACAACTCTATCCATAGCCCACACCTCGCAACCATACAACATTGTTGGAACCACTATTCCATCAAACATACCCATTTTTGCTTTCCGAGACAATGTTCTCGACTTCCACACATTCTTCAAGGCTCCCAGAATTTTCGCCACCTCCCCCACCCTATGATCCACTTCCGCTTCCATGGTTCCATCCGCTGCCAGATCCACTCCCAGATATCTAAAACATTTCACTTCCTCCAGTTTTTATCCATTCAAACTCACATCCCAATTGACTGGACCCTCAACCCTACTGTACCTTCCTCTTATTCACATTTACTCTTAACTTTCTTCTTTCACACACTTTACCAAACTCAGTCACCAGCTTCTGCAGTTTCTCACATGAATCAGCCACCAGCGCTGTATCATCAGCAAACAACAACTGACTCACTTCCCAAGCTCTCTCATCCCCAACAGACTTCATAATTGCCCCTCTTTCCAAAACTCTTGCATTCACCTCTCTAACAACCCATCCATAAACAAATTAAACAACCATGGAGACATCACACATCCCTGCCGGAAACCCACATTCACTGAGAACCAATCACTTTCCTCTCTTCCTACACGTACACATGCCTTACATCCTTGATAAAAACTTTTCACTGCTTCTAACAACTTCCCTTCCACACCATATATTCTTAATACCTTCCACAGAGCATCTCTATCAACTTTATCATATGCCTTCTCCAGATCCATAAATGCTACA